>NW_026117718.1:515000-815000 GCF_001640805.2 Lates calcarifer
AATCATCGGTTCTTATTTGTTTTGACTTGCTGACATCCTAGTTAATAAATGCTATCATTTTATGCTGTTTACTGTCATAGTGGATGGAGTTTCCTTGAATGCATCACCTAGAGGAAATTTCAAAATTAATCCAGCCAGTAACTGTATCTTATCACAACAATCTTACTTTGATGAAAAACAAATAAATAAATGATAGTGTTAATTTACAAGATCATTACAAGCCTCTCCAAGTTCATTTCAACCCTTAATAATAAAATGAGTGTAAATCAGTGACATCAGGATCTAATCCTGTACCACAGATCCATGTGCAGCTGGTGGGAATTTGTGGTTTAATGTGGCTTTTTGCATTTCAGACTAATTAAAACAGAAAAAATTCAGATATTAAAGGCTTGTCCAGTTCAGCAGCAACGCTGGCGTGCACTAACACTAACCTATCTCAAACTCATTACAACATATAAAGTAATATATCCTTTACACACTCAAGGAATACATTTCAACAGTCTACCTTGCCTTTTTTGTGGTGAGAATAGCCACTATTGACTTCATATTTTGAACTGTGAGAAGAAACTATCGGGTCTCACAATGTTTGACAAACCTTATATCTAGAGAAAACAGAGAAGACAGACAGAGACAGAGAGAAAATGGCAAAGACATTAAGCAAATGGCATCATTAAAGCCAGTGAATCTTCACCTGTTGACTTCATACTTGTGGAGCACTCCATTCATCTTCCAGCACCTCCCAGGAGCTGGTCAGGTGTCAAACAGGCTAACAAATGACCTCAGCTAATCGCTATTTAATTTACTACAAACAGTCTCAGTGAGACACGAGGGCTAGACAGAGTCCAACTAACCATCTCCTCTGTGCGTGTGTGTGTGTGTGTGACTGTAGTTTACCCATTAGTCTGTTAGTGCATTAATCATATGTGGAGGTTCTTTCGGCAATAGATTGCTCTCAATCAAAATAATTGACCACTGTGGTGGCAGTAATTCATGTCTCAGATCAGCCTTATGTCTTCACTTGTCTTGTATGTTGTTGTTGTTACTGTTGTAGTGCAACTAATAATGACCCTAAACAATGTAAGGATTCAATCAAAATTTGGTTTTTGAAGTCTAGTACACACAAGTATCAAGTCAGTTTGACCACATGTGAAAAATGTGTATGTGTTGCATTAAGTCTAATGACTTCTGCTTGTTGGGTTATTCGATATGCTGGAGAACTGAGCTGTACATATCCTATTCACTGTACATTGTCTTACATTTATGTGCTGTCATTTTCTAATGTAATAGTGTGATAGTGTGATAGATACTATCTATCAATCTATCTATCCTATTTTATACATGTGGTCAGAGAGACATGGAAGTTCCTCTGAGACCAAAAAAATTTAAATTGTTATTTTTTCCTGTATTTGTAGACTTAATCTCATCTTGTACATTGAATGGTGTGTCTTTTTTCCCCTTTTCAGGTTTGTAGGTTAATTGGTGATTCTAAATTTCCTGTATGTGTGAATATGACTGGTTGGTTGTTTCTATATGTGTTGGACTGCAATGAACTGGCAATCTGTACAGGGTGTACCCCCCCAGTGACAGCTGGGATAGGCTCCAGCCCCCCAACACTGACACTGATAAGCAGTATAGATAATGGATGGATGATACCATTTTTACATTCACATTATTGCATGAAGATACAACATAGTTCATAGCACAATGGCTTGTCCAGACACCACATATAATGTTCTAAGTGTTGAAATAACTGACTCCATCCACACAATACCTGAAAAGATAATTTGATGTGGTGAGGAATGAAGACCTGAATGAATGAATGAATTTAAATAATTTAAGCATAAAGCTACAACATAACAAAAGGTGGAATAGTGACAGGGTCTAAATACTTGCTGAAATTGTAGATGCATGTGTATACATGTGTTTTGTTAGGTTTGCATATGTATGTGTACAATTCTATCCCAAATGTCTTGAATTGATACTGCTCATTGCTGCTTACTGGATACTGAAATAAATGAGATTTAAAAAAGACTATTTCTAAACTTCTGATCAGTTTAAAACATACTGGTGATGCCATCACTGTATTCGTATAATGTCTTTTTCAGTCAATATTTCAGAGCAAATCCTTTAATGAGTGGTAGAACCATAAAATCTGTACAGACATATTAATACATCAAACTCCTGGAGCCCTGTGAGGCTTGTTTCTCCTCTAATAGCCTGGGTGATTAGGATCCTGACCAGTCAAGTGACCTATATCAACATTAACACACACACACACACACACTTACTGTACATGTACATTGCTGTCCAGCTATCAAGCTAGGGTTATAAAAATTTACAGGCTGGAAAATAGAAGACTGGCATTCAGGTATTATTAAACATGTATCCCCACCATTACTCATTATATCATTATGATATCTGATCATCTTCATTAACTTTAACTCTCACATTTTCACACAGTTAAAATGTGAGATCAATTGTGATCTTTAATTTGAAACATGACATCCTGCTTATCCCGCTGAAAACTGCGTGCATGTGTGTGTGTGCACATGCGTGTGTTTTTGTGTGGGAGGTTGTCAAGAAGACGAATGACCTCAGTGTCATGCAAGCAGTCCAGAGTCCTGTCATTAGCAAACAGCACAGAGGAAGAGGGAATCAAATGTATGTATGTTTTACGTTTTTTACAGCATGTCTTCACTCATCATGACACATTCACCACAGAACAAGTATTTAAAGACAAAAGAGATGACAACGTGAAATAAAACTGCAGGAAACCCATTCTGGAGATGGACTTAAACTATGACATTAAACACAGAGCAAAACAAAAAGGAAAACATCCAGTAAATTTCTAAAATTTCCCCCCATGAGAATAATTAAAGTAATAAATAAGTTAATATTGAGGTCACTGTATTATTTAATCATACTTTTCTTTACATCTCTACAACATCACAGTCATTTTCTAGACAATCTCCAGTGTGCACTGTTTGGACAAAACTAAACCAAATAAAAAGGAGCAAATAAAAAATAAGATTAATAAAGTAATCAATCTTAGTCTCCTCAATTTGGTGCTCACATTTGTTCAAATCCAGCCTCTGCCTCTTCTTTCTTCCTAATATTGAGTGTAATCCTATCAACATGTTATTGCTTTGACTCTCTCTGCTCAACAAGCCCATCAACACAGCTAGGTGAGCTAATCAGGGGAATAATTGGTTAACTGGCCTGTTTGATTTGGTACTGGTGGATCATGTTCTGTTTTCATTAGGCTTAAATTAAATCTGCTCAAATACTAAATTCTACTACTAAATTCTATCTATCTATCTATCTATCTATCTATCTATCTATCTATCTATCTATCTATCTATATATAGGTGTTCAAATTACACATGTGGTACATGTATATTAATATATGAAGCAAAAGTAAGAGCATGCTTCACTGGTCATTTGTGAAAGAGAAAGAGCTTTTAATAAGTAGTGCTGACAATCACGATCACACTAACAGAGATCTTAAAATAGCACTCTACTAATTTAACATTGTATTCCTACAACACTATCAGACATATTATGGACAGTTTTTATAAAAAAGGATCTTTTACTTTACTTTACTGACACTGAAGGCTTAATGCAACTTTCTTCACATATGTAGTAGCACTCCCCAACACCTGGAAACACACCGTGATGTGGAAAATTTGTAGAGTTACTCTGTAAGATGCAGTCACTGATCGTACATTCTGTCCATGTCCAATTCATCCTGTACAACAATGCATTTCATGTATCATGCTCTAGCACAACTCCTGTCCTGTGATTTTGCACAATAAAAGCATGGATCTACTGTGTTTAGAAGTCATTGTTTTGTTCTGCATATATAATACCACTAGACTACAAATTACAGCAATGCCCAAGCCCAGTGCCCTAGGAATTACATTCATATTGGACAATTCTACATCTCACTTTCTGGTGGTCTTATCTGGTAATAGCATAGCTTCACTACTACAGAATAATGACATCACAACCTCTTCTGGGTCTGAGAGTGCGAAATTTAAGTTAGACAGAAGGCTTGTATGGCTGTAAATTAAGCCCAAGGTAAACATTAGTAGGTAAACATTCATTTAGTAGCCTGTGAGCCTCTGTGTGAAAGCTGTTTGGTATGTTTGAAGCTGTTAACAGGCAGAGGACAGTTACTAATGATGGGATGAACTTGGAGGTCGAAGGTGAGCAAACCTAACTCAACTGTGATCTTTGTCAACACTAGAACAAAAGCCCTGATCCCTGTTTGTCAAAACCTGCTTGAACCCAAATGAAACCCAATGTTAAAATGATTCTCATCAAATGCACACTGTCAGGTCCCCAAATGGACCATCCATCAGCATCACAACATGGCTGCTTTTTTGTCCACTTTTTTCTTTGGGGAAGCTTGGTGGTTCAACATGAATCGATAAATCCTAGTTGATAAAATGACAAATCAAATTCACAGGGCACATTGTGCAGTTAAAAGATACAAATGAAAGAAATAAAGATAATGTTATGAAGGCTGATTGTATGCTAATTTTTGCTATAAATCCCATTTGTGAAAGAAGTGCAGAGACAAACAGACAGCATGAGAAAGTGACAGAGAGTGGGGGAGGGTGTTACCCTGCCAGAGAAAATATTGAATCCATATCTCCAAATTCTCTGATTCAACTCTATGAGGATGAATGTTTAGTAATATGAATGTAAAGATATTATTCAACTAAAATGTGGATTATAAGGCATCTGTTATGAAAACAGCTGGTGGAGGGTTATTTTAGTGTGTAAATATTCAGTTATCACACACAATCTGCTATAACTGAAAGCACAAATCCACCCTAAAAAACAAGATTCATGACACTGCTGTACATGTAAAAGAATGGATCAATATTCAAATACAGATGAATCACTCTGTAATTGCCAGATTGTTCTGCTTATGCTGTGGTAACTCACCAGGCTGCTCAGCTTACTGGTAAAGTTTCTGAGTTTTTCCTGAGTATCTCCTGTGGTTAACTCATCCCTGTTTGCCTTGTGTCATAGTCCTGCCTGCACTGGTGCTACAGCCTGCCCCAGCGCTGAATCACATCAAAAGTCATCTCAAGGCACTTTTCATATAGAGCAGGTCTAGACCGTACTCTTTAAAATAGGTATTTACAGAGAGAGACCCAACAAATCCCACCATGAGCAGCACTAGGAGACAGTGGAAGGAAAAACTTCCTTTAAGAGGCAGAAACCTCGAGCAGAACCAGACTCAGGGTGGGGCATCTGCCTCGACCGGTTGGGTTAAGAAAGGGGGGGGACTCTACAGCTCCAGAGGCAGAAATACCTGCAGAAAGAGACAGAAGAGGAGAGAGAGATGGAAGAGCACAATACTACAGGAAAGGGAAGATACTGAGTTAGTAACATGTAACATGGGATATGAATCTATACTGATGGAGAGAGAGAGAGAGAAGCTCAGTGCATCATGGGAGATCTCCCGGCAGTCTAGGCCTATAGCAGCATAACTAAGGGATGGTTCAAGCCTGAGCCAACCCTAACTATAAGCTTTATCAAAGAGGAAAGTTTTAAGCCGACTCTTAAAGGTACAGAGGGTGTTTCTGCCTCCTGGACCAAAACTGGGAGAAGGTTCCACAGTAGAGGAGCCTGATAACTGAAGGCTCTGTCTCCCATTCTACTCCTGGAAACTCTGGGAACCACCAGTAAACCAGCATTCTGGGAGCGCACAGTCCTAGTGGGATTGTAGGGGACTATGAGATCTTTAAGGTAAGATGGAGCCTGACCATTAAGGGCTTTGTAAGTGAGGAGGAGGATTTTGAATTCTACTCTGGATTTGACTGGGAGCCAATGTAGAGAGGCTAGCACAGGAGAAATATGGTCTCTTTCTAGTTCCTGTCAGTAATGGTGCTGCAGCATTTGAATCAGCTGCAGAGTCTTTAGAGACTTGTTGGAGCAGCCTGATAATAATGAATTACAGTAGTCCAGCCTAGAAGTAACAAATGCATGGACTAGTTTTTCTGCATCTTTTTGAGACAGAAAATGTCTAATTTTGGTGATATTACACAGGTGAAAGATCCCTGGCCCCTCTGCCCCTCACCTTCTCAGCTCAGCTTTTCTCCTGAAGTGTTTACACTAAATCGCCTTCACTTACACCTCACTTCCTGCCTCCCCTGTCTGCATCTGCTTTGGGGTCCTAATAGACTTTTGCCTGAAACTTAACAATGTCTTCATTTATGTGTACGTTTGTCTTAAATATTTTCAGATCTTCATCTCTGTTACAATTATCAACACACACAATCTACTCACTAATGACATACAACTTCTTTCAAATGGAAAATAACTAAAGCTCAGTGTTACTGAGGGCCTTATAAGTGAATTAGCATATTTGTGACATTTGTGACGTCACACTTGCATTCTACATTGTCCCTCTTTCTGTGCTCACAGTATTTCCAGATAAAGCTGATCTCATTTACATGCTTTTCTGTTTCTATTGACAGACAAGAGAACAGGTATCAAATAGTGACTGAAACGTGGCACTAAGACACTAAGACTAGATGTAAAACAGCATGCACTTCCAGGTCATTTCCACTATGACTGTGGTCACTCCCTGGCTACAGTCTGGCCACCCCACCTGCCACACCACATATTTCAAGTCACTAATTTTGTGACAGGCCTTTCTACAGGCTAGGAGCTATTAAAATTCAAGTCTGAGTCCATGACTACACCAAGATTTCTGGCTTGGTTTCTTGGTTTGTGGTCTTAAATGTTGCAATTGGAGCTGAACATTGATTTTGTTCTTCTTTGACTCCAAAAACAATCATTTCGGTTTTATCTTTGTTTAGCTAGAGGAAAGTCACCAGATGATACCATAATATAGATCTGTGTGTGTCAGTATAGCTATGGTGAGATACTTTTTTGTTTTCCATTGTAAAAGCTGGTGAAAACAGAAGAGGCCAGAGAATGGTGCCCAGAGGAACTCCATATGTAATTTTTGTACTCTTAGATGTGTAACTACCAATCAGCACAAAGTGGTCCCTACTGCTTCAATAGGAGTCACACCAGTTTAACACTGCGAGACCCAGCCAGGGCCAAAAAAATATATGTATTTATTACAAAAAAGCATCATATGCTCATGAGTTAACTGGTTAGTATTTAGTGTGGTGTCTCTGTGGACATGGATATTTATGTACATGTCTGCTGAATATGATTATTATCATATATTTTGAGAATCCTGCTGTCTCTGGTTTATCTTTAAGGAACTAATTGTGAATACCCCAGAAAATTCTCTATCTATTTGTTCATTTTGTAGGATGATGCTACTATGAGGGATCATAAAAATTAGGATCATTGTGAAGTACCCAGGGACTACTAATTAACTTCACATTATGATGCATCATGTTTAGGGAGCATAAAAATAGTAAAATAATCTCTAATGTTAATGGTTAGTAGCTATGTTTGAATTACAGTCCAGGTGATAAGTAAAAAGAATTACTTACTTTTTCATAAAAGCATGAATCTTTTCTGTACTTGTACAGTTTGTGGCCCTGAACATTTCTAGAAATGCAGCCATTGAGTCTTGTGGCAGCCATGGCAACCATTTACAGCTGTGATAATACAGAAAAAGTGATGTCTGGTGTTACATGCGGGTTGTGTAGAGTTTTAAAAGCTTTAGTTTAGTTCATTAACCCTGTCAATACTGTCACTGTGAAGAACAGGACCATAGTCAATATGACATTAACAGTGTCAAACACAAATATTTACTTTAGAAAATCAGTTACAGAAACTCATTTGATTTGTTTTGTTGCTGTTGAACCAATGGATTAGATACAACCAGGTTTAATACTTTGAAAAATAATTTTTATTGAGAATGTCTATACTTACAGAGAGTATAGAGAGACTGCAGGCCATGTGCTGTTGCACGTGTTACAGATCAGCTGACATTCTGTATTGAGTCTTGTGTTAACAAACACAGATTTAGCTTGTAAGTATAGATATGAAAACATACATATTTATTCTCCACCTCCAGTTTACATTTATTTAACTCACTCACCTTACTGGAGGCCTACACCAAACTAAATGTCAATTTGAAGACGCACAGAAATGGGTGAATGCTTATTGTGCACCTCTGCAACCACACAAACAACTGCACAAACACACACACACACACACACACACACACACACAGAGAGAGAGAGTGGTGGGTGGGAAAGGAAACCCCCTCTGTGCATTTTTTAGCTCCAGCTATGAGTGTGTGTCTGACATTAAACTAACCTGTTCAGCAATGTCTGGTCCGAGCTCGGGATTTTCCTCTCTCTTCATTAACATCACCAGACTTTTAGTTAAGATGGAATTTTATGAAGAGATTTTGAATGGCCTTCAAAATCAACAACTGACTTCTAAATTTCCAAATTAAGTTGTTTTACTTGACTTAATGTAATTATTTGACACACAGATAATATTAATTACTATAATTATAATAAAGCAAGATGACATCTCATAAAACCAGCATGGTCCTTCAGTATTGATCTAGAAAATGAAAAAATAAGCTGGTCACTGGTCACACTGGGCAGAGCAGCAGGCAAAACTGCTTCCAAACAGACAGGTTTGGGATCAGTCTCTTTCTCACCCCATTGATCCTTCATCACTAAAGCCATGACACATGGGCAACATTTATGGCAACTTTTGTTCCTTGTAGCCCATTATTTTACAGATATTGATTCTGTCTTGACATTAAAATGCTTCTCTTTTCTTCTCTGTCTCTGCTGTCACCAGACAAAGAAATAAAGACCATTGTCTATCTACAATTTTTATTTCACCTTTGACTTTTTATTATTATTTTCTGACTTTAACTATATGCATCTATTTCACATTGGCTTGTGGTTCTTAATTATTTTCAGGTCATATGACAGCACATACCATGTGGTTGAAATTTGCTATAAAGGTTGCATTGTCTTGGCTGCGGTCCAATATTCTTTTTTGCTTAGGAAGGTTCCTAACTGAGTGTGATGACCCGGAAGTACCTCAGTGCCATGATAAGAGCTGGTCCGATTCTCTAAATGTTAAGGAAAGGAGCTTCATAGCTTCCTATCTTATCTCCTTTAGCATAGGATACACTGGACCTTCCTTTACGAAAGAAAAGGAGAGAATGCCACCCCATAATTCCTTGTAGCTGCAGCGTTTAAAGCGCTCCGTCGTAGTTTAACTGTGACAGACCCACGAACATATCGAGGCTACAGAGCACCTGCTTAATGATTGTGACACGATCCAAAACTTGAAAATCCTTCCACCGTCTAAAAAAAACATTTTCTATTTAACAAACGTATAAAAAAGGTCAAAACGCCTGTAACAGGAAACCATACATTTCTGTCTGAATTTAAGTTACTCTGGACCCATCGCACAATTCCTTTTTTATCGTTATTTTAATGGTTCAACTTGTATATTCCTTTCATGTTATTATTTATGTTGGACAGGAGACCTTATTGAATTGTAGCCTACAGCACTACACAGAGTTTGTCTCTGTACATGTCTTCCATGTGTAGTAAATAAAGTTAGTTTAAAAAAAATGTCTGTGGGTTTAAGTGTGTTCTCTTTTCCTAATTCCTTATCAGTTCTCTTTTGCGTCTTTCCTTGACTTCATGACGCTGTCCATCGAGGTCAAGGAAAAGTGGTTAGAAAAGGAGATTATTTTGACTATTTGATCGCAGCCCTTATGGAGAACTTCCCTAAACAACAAAAACATACACACTGCTGCACATGTTATGGTTTCCACGCTCTCAGTTATAGATTGCTCTCTGCTGTGGATATGCACCATTACCGAGTGTTGTGTGGAGGGTAGCTTCCTGACACAGTGCTGTACTAGACTGTATTAAACCAACACTCTGAGTGTCTAATCGCTGAGTATGGATCAGTAACTCTATCAACCTCACATATGTATGTTAGGTTCATACAGACCTTAGAGCAGATAAAACCTGACTTGATGTCTTATTCAATGCAAATAAACAATGATGACTTAATGGAGGTTATCAGTGACGCACAACCACAGGGACAAAAAAGCCAAAGTACAAAATTGCTCCACGAACTGCAAACAGCCCTCTTCAGGACACACACACACACACACACACACACACACACACACATGCACACACAATGTGGAGTACTGTGGAGTATAATGGCCACTGGAAGGGTTTTATGTATTATGACCTAATGCGTCACAGATAAAGAGGCTCTCCGCTTCTCATCCCACTTCCCCTCTCTTTTCCTTTCCTCTCCATCCCTCTTTTTCTCTTCTCTCATATCATCCCTTCTCCTCCTCACCCGACCTCTCCTCTTGTTAAGCTACCTCTCTCCTCTTCTATTTCTCCACCTTTTTTCCTCCTCCCTTTTCTGCTTGCCTCCTCCTCCATGTCTTTGCCACCTTTGGTGTCCACCTCTATTTTGATGCTGTCCTCATCTTTTTCTCATTCTTTCATCTCTCCCATTCTCTTTTATCCTGCTGTTCCTCTCATCTATCCCCTCACCTCTTTACTGCTCCTCCTCTTTTTTCCTTTTGCTCCTCTCCCTGTCTTCCCTCACTGTCTTCCTCTCTCTTTCCCCCTTTCAGTTTTTCTCCTCTACACCTCTAGTCAGATCTTACTTTTGTGCCCTTCCCTCCACATCTCTTCTCCTCCCCACCTTTTGATCTTTCCTTTTCTCTCTTCCCCTCCCCTTTCTTTGCCACCTTTCATTCATTCATTCATTTCATTTGTACTCTCTAATTCTCCCACTATCCCCTTATTTCCTCCTCTTTCCTACTGCTACTGCTCTGTCTTTCCTCTTCAGTCTTACCTTTTTCCTCCACTTCTTTAATCCCATTTTCAATACTGCTCTACTTCCCTGCTCTACATCTCTTTTTCCACCTCTTCTCTTTTTCTTTTCTTGCTTCTTTTGTCTTTCCTCTCCTCTCCTCCTATTTTCTCTCTTTCTTTCCTTCCATCTCCCTTCCAACTCTCTCTTCCTTTCCACTCTTTCCTTCCTCTCTTCCCACACTGTTTTGTGAGAATCTGACAATAACTCATATCATCCTGCAGCAATCACACACACTTTCTCTATCTCTCTCTCTTTCTCACACACACACATATAAAGACATGTAGAAATGCACCCACTGCATCCCACCTACACTGCATGTTTGACAACTAGCTGTGATGACTGTGTGACCTCTGACCTCCAATCCTCTTGATGTCCAAATCTTAAAATGAGTTAACCTTTAATTACCAGTTAACATGCAAATCACACACGCGCATACACACACAGTCATACACAGAAAAAGTCAAAAAAGTTCACTTTTAATAACTGCTGCTGCTGATGAATGTAATATAGGCCTACCAACCCCCTGCCAAGCACACACACACACACACATACATCCTGTTCATGAGTGATTACATTATGTCTGCTCACTAATGATGCTGGTGAGTCTCGTGTTTCCTCCTGGATAAAACTGATAGGAAACCGTACCTGCCCCGACGCTTTAATGCTGTTAAAGCAGCGTAGGAGAAGCTCATCCACTCTGTGCTTTCATTTAGCTGGGGATGAGTTGTAGGGAGGAGGGGGCTGGGAGAGGGTAGACATCATTATCAGGTATTATTATCAGATGGCCAATGTGTGTAGCTTAGATAACAGAAGAGGAGCGGGTGGGTTGGGGGGGTCTTAATGTTGTGACAACAGAGTAGGAGTGAATTAGACAGGGCCCTAACCTCCAGGCTGATAATAACGCTCATAATTGAATGCCATTCAGTTGTACAGACACTAGTTAAACAACTAGCACTGTCAGAGAAGAGAAGAGAAAGAGAAGAGAAGAAAGTGCATTTGTACATTAATATATTAACATACTGTAGTATGAACATTCAAAAGTTTCCAAAGATACCAAATATGTAAGGCTAGATTTAGTCCAATAAATGCAGTGTGTACAAAATGATGAACAAGACATGAAAAATATTATATCCAGTACAAACTTACTAGCTCTCATAACTGACTAGCTATGGTGGTTTCAGCTGGTTGAATTTGAGGGTTTCTTCCTGCAGACCTATTCCTTTAACTGTGACATCTTTTACTTGTTCATAACTAGATACAACATTTATACTGAAAGACATTTTTAAGTTTATATCAATGTCAGAAAGACCAGCCATATTTTTGTACACCTGACAGCTCTAAACTGGTTGTTGTGAGTCTCTACACTAGCCTCCGTAATTCACTGCAATATTTTTCAGCAGAATGTGATCTTCTAATGTCTCTTTTTTGTCTGTAACCATCACCATCTAAAACACATGTACACCATTTGTTCTTCTTTTTCCTGATATTGTTACAGTCATGTCTGGATTAACCAGCACAAACAATCATGTTTGTCTGTGGGTTTGTCAGAAATATTCAATAAATCGTAGCATTAGATTGTTTTTTTATGTTCCATGCTTATCTAAACATACAGAGGGAACTGCTGAATATACTGCTGACTGAGGCTGTGTTTTGAAAGAGGTTTTTTCCATGCCTCTATTCCTGCTCCACAAACACCTTCACAAATCTTCAAACTTCCACAATTACATAGTTACAGCCAGTTGGCAGACCCAGTGTATGCCCCTCCACGTTTTTCCAAAGCACACCAACAATCAGATATAACCAACATATTCATAAAGACAGCAGATAGTGCACCCACAGGAGATTGGCGTAGGGTCACATTGGAACCATTACTTCTGGAACAGAACCTGGAATCTCTAGTTTCACTTCAGCATTTTACACTGATACTACTAAAATGATGTAGTATTACATCAGTTAATTATATATCTGGTTTCATATATTTTAATCTAAAAATACTAGGAGCTCCCTTATAAAAATCTAGCATTCACTTTTCTTTACATGAGGTATTTATGGGGAATATTATGCTGCTAAAGGTCCATTTCACACTATATTGACTTATGTAAAGCTAAAAATACTGCTATTGTACACATTAGTATCATATCATCAGCTCTTTCTGTGGCAACATGAACTTTTTGTCTTGTGTAAATCTTATCCTGCATGCCAAATCAAGAAAAACAAATCACCCTGCACCTGCGTCTTGTCATTAAGGAACCATGATTATACCATTTATTGGATTTCAGTGCCACTGGAGGATGGCTAGAAAACCACAATACTGGCATTAAGCAGAACTCGATCCAGCTGTCTTAACGCTCTTTAGCAGGTTTTAATTGTTGGGGAACAGGAGAGAGGCGCGCAGCAAAAACATCATTACAGGCTTAAACTACCACAACAGGGTATTGCTGAGATTTAATTACACCAGGCTATTGTTCAATTTGCCTCTCAATGCTTCAATTAAGTAAAAAAGGGAGTGTGAGGGTTCAGGTTTCAGACTCATCTGGGCAGGAGAGGAGACAGTTTCCCCAGTGAAGTTCATATAACATCACACAGCGGAGATCAAATGGATTTGTCATTGTTTGACTAATGACAAGAAAGAGGAATAAACCCTATTAGAAAATCATCAAGAATCCCTGTGTCTCTGCTGAGAGTCTTTGTGTGTGTTGTGTTTCTGCTGTAGAGAGGCCTCAGGAGCTGATGCTGATGTGTTTACTGTTATATTAAATTGTGAAGATGATGTGATCTGAGGTTGATGGGCTCCAGAAATAGAAAAATCTCTTCCTCTTTTCACAATAAAGGAATGTACAGAAACTCCTAGAACCATTTCCCTTATTAGTTTTGTAGTTATTCAATATCTATCCCCTTTTTCAGAAATAATATTCTTTATCTGCATCCAAAGAAACATTTAGGGTGAAATTTCACTGAGGGAGTGAAATCACTCTACATCACTGAGTGACATAGAGGTAAAATCTCTGGGAAAAGATGGAAGTTGGAAGACTCAATATCACCAGCAATTCAGGTCACGTCACAAGTTTTGTGAGTCAGTTTCAGTTTTCTTTGTAAACATACTTTAAATTTTAGTTGTTTGTATGTGCAGTATTTTAATATACATTTTAATATACATACACACACACACACACACACACACACACACACACATATATATATATATGTGTGTGTGTGTGTGTGTGTGTGTATAGTGTTGGTGCTGCTCTCACACAGAGGAATATAGTGAATCTCACCGCTGCTCATTTTAGGCGGTCACCACCAGGAAGGAAACATTTTATTAGTTCAGAATATCAAACAGACAATGAATCATCTGTTTGTTTGTTTCTGCCTGCCAGCGTTAGCGTTAGCAGCATGGCTACCGCCATCAGCCTGGCTACTGTCCAAAGCAAGAGACAACTGTTAAAATCCCAGTGTGAACTAGAAACTCTGATCTCAGAGCTGGGTAAGTAGGCAGGTTTAGTTACTGATCTAGTAGAAATAATGCCGACTGAGACTCAGTTTTGAACCCCTTCAAGTCCTGGAGCTCTCTCCATAGTGGGGCCGGCCAAAAGGACTACCAGTACAAATTCTGATATAAAATCAGTCCCAGAGGGTTCTTTTACTTTTGCTGGGTTTCCACAATTACTCTGGTTGCTGCTACAGATAGCTACTTTTCACATGAATATTCACACCAGGTGGCAGCCAGAATTTCATGGTGAGGAGTGAAGCTAAGCTACGATGGTGCCATTTTCAGTCAGTGGTATATCTGCAGGGATATCTGCAGATATACCACAGGGATATCTGCACCTTCACAAGAGTTTATTCAGTATATGTTAACATGTCCTCTGTAACCATCAGTTACTATGTCAGGATAAACTGTGTATTTCTATTTTCGGATGAGCTTTCTTATGAAACTCTTCTTATCTACTAGCAATCCGACATCTTTATGTATGTAGCTATAGTCACTAGTGGCTGTGATTTCATTGGATTAAAATTCACTTGTCTGTCTCCATGTCACATCCAGTCAGAGTGACAATACATTGTCTCCTCATAATGATTTGGAGGCTGCAGAGAAAATGTATTCAGTTTATCTGAGCATTCTATTGCTTCATTCCATCACTTCAAATGTGCTCTAATTTGCTTCTTGGATTTGTACGGCAGATTTCATGTGCTAATTGTGAATGATTTTTCATGATTTTCATTAAGATTCCTCTGCAAACTGACAATTTAATGATTTCCAGAGACAAGCTGTTGTCCTGTCCCTCTGCATGTAAGTCCAGCCATAGATCTCTGAAACATCCCAGAATACCCATGTACAGCAGGATGGATTGCCTCCATCCCCAACATTTGGTCTTTGAATACAATTCCTCATTCTTTGCTAGTTCGCCATCTTCCATTGTCACATACAGATGGACAGCATGACATTCTCTTAATGTCCTGTGGTTGCAAAATAGGCTAGATCAATATCTACTTCCCATAACTTATTGCTACAATGGCCATGCATTACAGACATGATGGGTCCTTTATGCTTAGAAACTTATGGCAACCAAGAAATATTTATTTTTTTAGAAAAATCAATTTTGAGATATTTTTTGATGGTGAGCAATCTTAGGATAAATAATGAAACAACTTCTTTATCTCTTTGCTCTGTCTTGAAGTATTCATAGTCAGGGCTGAGGTGTGTCTCTTTGTCTAACCACTGTGGACACATGTCCTGCTGGATCAATACACACTGGTCATAACTTATCAGCAATCAATATCTCAGGCTTAATAGCCGGGCTGCTGGTAACCTTTATTTTACCCTGGGAAAGATCTTTGTTTGTCACCACTGGTCTGATCTCTATTCAGTCATATACATTCACATCTGGGAGCTGCACACTCACAATCTTAAACCACAGAAAGGGTTAACAGTTTAGGGGCAGTTCGTTATGACTTGTCCATGCCTGTGTCTTTTTTGTTCAATTATGCTTGGGTACAGAAGATGGGTAAAATTAATCTAAATATAATCAAGTATAATAAAATTATACCTTGAATGTTGACAGAATAGTCCAACAATTTAAAAACTCAAGGTATTCTTTTTCTCTCTGAGAGAATTAGTGTCAATTTGTCTATGAGCTGGAGTCAGGACATGGTTAGCTTAGCATACAGACTAGAAGCAGGATGAAACAGCGAGCCTGACTCTGCCTTCAAACACTGCTAAAGCAACTAATTAACATGACTTTGGTTTAATCGGTACACAAACAGAAAGGTTTCATGGGGAGTTAACTGTGGTAACTATCTCTTGGCAAACAGTTTATCCATCCATCAAGTGCCTCTGTGTAGCATCTCTAGATATTGCACAGGTTGTCTAAGTGAGTTGTTTGAATCCCTGATTTTTACACTATATAGCTTATTGACTTTAGAGTTGTTGGTAGGTTTATTTTTTAACACTGGACAAAGCTACTATAGCTGTTTGCCCATTCCTCTAGTCTCAATGCTAAGTCTGGCTAATTGATAATGCTGAACAATTTCTTTATATATACACTGACATTTTGAAAATATGTGTTTTTCTTTTCTAACAACTGGCCAGATGAAACAGATGAATATTAGCCTTATATGCTAACTCTGGCTCTGACTAAAATAAAACACATTTGTCATTTTGCCCTAAGACAGAAGAAAACATCAAAGCAGAACAGCTACAGACATGTTTGAAAGTGTATTTTTGATGACTCAGCAGCTTCATGTCTTACTTTTCCTTCAGTATCTGTAACATGGGGTTTATTTTTTTTCCATTTGAACTCTCGCCAGCTCAGCACACTCTTTGTTGCCAGTACTATATGACTTTTCATTTGTATTGCAACTAATTCCTGTCTTCCCTTCACTTTCCTCTCTCTCAGTTAAGTCAAAAACTACAGACATGGCTATTATGGCTGAGGTGCTGTCGCTCCTGTCTTGTCCCTTCCAAAGAACAAAGACACCCAGAGATTGATTACCTTGGTGTGTCTGTGACAAGACGCAGACCACAAGACCAGCCTCATCACCAATACCTTGTTGCACTTCATTCATCATTCATTTGTTTCATGTCCACCCCAGAAGTTGTTATTATCAAAAAAAAGAAAAAGAAAAAGAAAAAACCTGATAGTCCTGCATTGCAACTGTACTAAACAACTGCTGGTTTTATTAGTTACAATTGGGACTCAATTTGGTGTAAATACTTTTAATATACAACCCTCCTTTTATTTAAAGAATTTTAGTTTGTTTCATGTAGTGTCTCATTTACTACAAATAGACAGTAACAGTAACCATTGTTTATGTATGTTTTAATGAATTTTTATGAGTTTGTTTTAATGATGCTCTTAGGAAGCCACTGGTTACCATTATTACATGATATGAAAGACAAAAAAGAGACAGATGTTCATAAAAATGAAACGAAAGACAAAGTCTTGCTTCTGTTTATTCTTAAAGTGGCAAGTCAAGTGTTATAATCTGTATAACATAAGACACTTGAACCTTACAGAGCCTCTATCAAGACAAGGTACATCTCCACAAATAAATTCATAGATAAATTCAATTCATCTTTAAAAAGGGAGAAATATGTACTGAAATAGTCATGTAATAGGTAGACAGAGGTAGCTAGTAGCTAGTAGTAGAATTACAATACAGGCAACAAAGGAAGTAAAAACAGACATGAATAATAAAAGATACTCAGAGGGAAAACACACTGCAACATCCCTTAAAAAAACAGCTACACTCTAGATTACATGTGACTTCTTCCTGATGTTGTTCAAAGCACCACTGTAGGCAACCATGTGGGCAACAAGTTGTTTGATGACAAGTGCTTGAAAGTTGGATATAATGATTCTGGTCCACCTCCATACTTCCTCTGCACTTCCTCTCTGCTGACCATTGACTGAGCTCCTGCTGCAGAAGAAAACTACAGGCGAGGCCGTTAGGGCTGACGTGTCGTCATCCCTGTCTTGTCCCATCCAGAAAAACAAAGACAGAGGATCCTGTTGAAGCCCTGTGATGACGAGACAGTGGCAGTGTCCTGTCTGCCTCAGCAGGACATCAGGATGCAGCAGAGAGCTGAAGCTACATTCACTCCCATTCACAGTGGCAGTCTGTGATGGAAAGCCTGTTAATGTTCAACCGTAGACAGGAACTGATACTGTGCTTCTGCTGAGGAATGATACACATGCCCATTACACCCCTTCATCTCTAGTCATCTTCTTTTCATTGGTTAGCTGAGACAGGATAGATCATTTCTGTATAAGTATTCACATGAATATTTTTAATCAATATTCTGTGTATATAATAAAACATGCTACACACTATTCTGATTTCTGAGAAGGTCCAGGAGGCAGAAACATCTACACTGGACAAAAAAGGTTGGGAACCATTAGTCTGTCTCTCTGTAGCACTTACAAAACTGTATCTGTTTTTAAGTACACAGAGTCGTAAAGAAGGTCTTAAAAAAGACCCCATGAATACATTTTTGTGGATGAAGCTTTGTTCAAGCTGAAGAAGTAGATGTAAACTGTGTTACTGAGTTGTGAATACCTGTTCTGAACGCTGTCTCTGCCATTTTTGATGTAGTGTGTAATGAATGCTCAGCAGTGCATTTCTTCTGACTGGCTGTGTGTATGATCTGAACACATTGTTTGAATTTGAACGCAGTTAAAACTGATCTGAAGCTTTTCTTTGATTTGGCAAGAAGAGTCAGACTTTTTATGAATGTAGTTTGCAAACTGGGTTTTGTGTGTACAGTTTTGAGAAAAGGCTGGAAGGTTTCAAGAAATTAGTCCTAGCTTCATCTTATGAAATACTGTAATACAAGTGCACTTTCAGCAGCACACTGATATCCCAGCACTCATGTATGGGAGTGCTGGTAGACCAGAGAGAGCCATCTGTCTCTCAGGTGACAGTTAGTACTACTACACCATGCTTCCTCACAGCTTGCAGCTCTACATGTCCTGTTACCCTCTGCTGCTTTCTTTGCCCTCTCTGAGAGACGACCTGTCAATCCATCCTGCTGACCTACATATTAGTCCAGAACAATGTATCTCCACAGCTACTGGACAGAATGGATATTAATGGTTATCAGAGGATAAATAAATGTGGAATTCTTTTAACAGCTTGCTACTCTGTTTTGTTCCACCATCAGGTCAGGATTTTAATTTATATTCTGACAATACAGTCATGAAATTTGTAGAGAACATTGATGCTCTGCAAAGGATAAAAGTGTTAGATTCCAATGATCCAAGTCTCAGTAACTGTTATTGCAGTTGGTGTTGTTACCATGACAAAGGTTCAATACACTTGGTGCTGGTGTGCTTCCATAGGTCATATTCAAGCATAGGAGCAAATGACCTATGTGGTCTTTCAGGTTGGAGGAGTTGAAATTACAGGTGTATGCATATAAGTAAGTATTGTGTGTGTTTTTCAGGTGAGTTTGAAAATATCAGCAAGACCAATCTTGACTTAACAAATTGGATGTAGGCCTCAGAGGAGTTGATCAGATCAGTCAATCACTTTCAGGTTCCAGTCCAGTGGAATCATGGTGAACGGCCTTCCTTTTTACTTATGGTAAATGGTATGGTATGGTATGATATCTTAATTAAAGACTGGACCGGTATGTTTTTTTTATGTATTTCATTTTAAGTTGATTAATAACAACTCAGACCTAACAACTCTCTCTCTCTCTCTCTCTCTCTCTCTCTCTCTCTCCTCTCTCTCTCTCTCTCTCTCTCTCTCTCTCTCTGTGTGTGTGTGTGTGTGTGTGTGTGTATATGTGTGTGTTACACCCCTGCTGTTCCAGACCTTACACAGTAAATCCATCTCATTCTAGCAGTGTTTTTGTCTGTTGGCCCAAAAATGTTTCAGAAATGCATATGTGCCAAGCTAAGGCAATATTTGTGTGTCTTTCTTGAGCTTAGTGAGCATTGTAGAGCAGAAGTTTTTAACAGTTTGTCTGGCCACAGTTACTCCTAAATGACATGCCCATTAAAGTTTGTGGATGTCCAAGCCTGACTAAAGTCCTGTTCCACTGTCTGATGGTATTCCATATCTCTAAACAGAAAGAGGCTGTCATCGTGTTGTCACACAGACACAGCATTGTATTGTCCATCTCAGGGTGTTTTTGCGTCTTTGACAGGACAAGACAGGAATGACAATGACAGCAATAATGTCCATGCCTGTAGAGTTCTGGTGCAGCAGGAAGCCAGTTAGAGTCTGACAGAGGAGAACACAGAGGAGGTGTGGAAATGGAGGTACCTCTGATTATACAGTCACAGGAAAGCAAGTTTAATTTAAATGGAGCTGTTCTTTAAAAAAAAACAAACAAACTAAAAATCAATTTATAAGCTCAACACAACTGACTAACATCTAGATAAATTAGCAGTCTCTATTTTCTCTATTTTTTTTTATCTTAATAAATATTAATAGTACTTCTTTTTAGTAACCCCCTATGAAATTATAAGGAAATGAGGGACCTATAAAACAGCATTACAATTTTATTCTAAATGTTTTTTCCAAGAGGGCTGGAATAAATTACTGGTGAAGAAATATTGAATCCTGGTGAAAAATGCTAGTTCTAGGAGTATTAGCACAGCCTAGAAACTATGCTGTTAGTTGTAGAACACTCCTAATGTTGCTAAACACAAAATATAGAGTACAAGACCTCAGTGTCCTCAGTGGCCACAAGAGAAATTATATGGGCTTGGTATGTTTATGGGATTTGTTGACCATAAAACAAATATAGAATATATTTATATAGAATATATGATGCTAGCTTCAGGCTAAGCCTAACAACATTTCTTATCCTTCTTCCTACATAAAAAGAATGTCTGTAAAAATCTTGGTGAATCCTTAATGTGATGCATTTAACAAATGAATGCATCTAAGGAAGTGCCCTTGGGGGGACTGGAATCCCTCCTGGGTGAAAGGTGTGTGGGAGTGTTGTGTGGGCTTTCCCCATGCAGAGGGTCTCTTGAGGCCAGCCTACACACTCAGGATCCTGCCTCTATCCCAGCCACGACATCCAGCTGCAGTCTGTCAGCAAAACAGCCAGCAAGGCAGAAACTATAGAGGAGGAGCACAACAAGAGGACTGCACGAGAACAAAAGCTGTGTGAGCATGTGAAGAAAGGGAGAAAAGTATGTGTGAGAGAGAAAGTGTGAGGTGGACAGGGCTGCAAAAAGTGTGTGTTGGTGTGACCATCGTGGTGTGTAGAATAGGCCCACTCCTACACTTACATTCCTCTGTATTATACAGAAGTCAACAGGAATGACAGTGTGGACATGCATATCTTTAACAACTACACAGCAAGCAGGAGAACCTGCAGCAGAAAGCTCTTTTCCCGAGTTTAGAAGCAGCGGGAAACCTCTAAAACAGCACGCATGGCTTTCTGTTGGACAGACCTGAACCTCCTGAGGTTCAGTGGTGTGGAACACCAAGGAGAAGGACAGGAGTTTTTGACATAGAAGGCAAATATTGAACTTTTTACTCCATTAGAATTATTATAGAATATATATGACCAGTTTATAAAATGTACTGAATTCTTAAACTACTAGAAATAAAACAGTTCAAATTAGCTCCATCCTTAACCAGTAATAAAGAATTGTTTATATTAATGCATCAATAACAATGAAGGGCCTATTCTGCATCAGGAGTACTTTCCCTTTTGATCGGCCACTTAAAGCACATTTTGTTGCGAATACTTATTATGTGTACTTTTACTTGAGGAAGGTTTTGAACACAGGGTTTTACAAATAATGGAGTATTTTTATGATGTGTTATTTTACATCTTAATCTGAATAATTCTTCGACCCCTGCATACTACATACCATAGTGTCTTCAGCCAAAGCTAATTTGTTATCCCTGTCCCCGGATGGACATTTATACAAACACACACAGCTCAGCAAGGGAAAAGCAGCAAAGCATGCTAAACTGATTGATATCTGGGCCAGTAAGGACCCTGGGCAACTTCCCAGCTTCCATCAATTACAATGCACACAGCCATGCATGGAGTTTCATTATTTTCCCATGTGGGCACCTGTGAGGTCTATGTGTGACTTTGTCTGTGGTAATCTAATCAAACACAACTTTATACATGAATATACAACACGCAGGTGCCAAGGTTGTAAAACTAGATTGACACAGGACCCTTTTGTAAGACAATAAGCTAGCATACAAAACAGGATCTATCTAAGTTCATATTGTTTTTTTGTTTGTTTGTTTGTTTGTTTGTTTTTTGAAGTGCCAACTCCCTTACAAATGTGTAATCAATTAAATTACCAAAACACAAATGACATTCAGTGAAGCTAAGATACATTTGGATGGTGTCTAGTTAATAATACAGCCTTAAAAATATGTTTCTGTAAAAAGAATTAAAGAAAGGCTCCATTAATAGTAACAACAAGACACTGAACCTGAAAATATCAATTATCCTTGACTACAGACTAGGTCCCTCTTTGAAAACACATCAACTTGAATTGAGCTCATTTATGATAGAATTGGAGTTTTGTGTGTAAGGAGTTCTAATTATCTCCTATAGTGAGGTTTTATGGAGAGGCACCCCGAGTTACTGAGCCAGAAACTCTGCAAGGTGAACCACCATGTCGCTTAGCACCTGGAGAGCCTGGGTCTTGTTTCCTACAAACATCTTGAGCCCAACAGCTAAAATTCTCAAGCTTAAGCTGTGTTTTCCAAAAGCATTGCAGCTGAAGATGCTCTAAGATCAGGAGCTCCAGAGCCTACAACAGGGACCAACAAACTACAATTTTTGATTGTTTTAGTTAATTCATGCACTGCTAGCACATGATTGGCTCATTGGATAATTGTATGAATAAGCAGGAGTACAAGTGTTCCTAATAAAGTGCTTGGTGAGTGTATAAAAAAGTACAGAATGTGGGGTGCACATGCAAAAGGGCTTTCAGAGCCAGACATTGTCAAGTGGTGCCCCCTGATGGTCAGGCTTTACAACAATAATGACAGTACAGCACACAAAAACAGGTGATGGATATTACAGACATGTATAGGCTATGCATTAGTTATTATTCCAACATGACGTCAATTCCGAGAATTCAATAGTCTTAGACAAGACTTAGACTTTGCAGCAATTAATAAGAAACTACTGATGACAAAAGACAAACCTAAAACACCAAAACTGCAGAAAAAACTTGACGGAAGCTGCACACAAAAATTAAATAAGCAATGGCTTTATGAATGATTTTAGAAATCCTTGTGGTATTATATTTATATTTACATTTACTGTTGTTACTTACAATTGAGACTAAAGCAGTGCAGTTGGAGACACTGAAGTACTATGCACTAAATCTGTAAAATAAGGCAAAGTGCAAGGAGGTCAGTGTAAGAAGTTCACAGCAAGTGTGAGTACAGCGTGTTAGGGTGTTAGAGTTGTTAGCAGAGGAGGTGCTCTCAGAGGAGATGTCCTTCTGAGTCCCATTTCTGTGGGACTTCTTGACTGCGTTTACAGCAGGCGACAGCTCATCCTAAAGGGCTGCCACTTCTCTCCACGCTCTCTTCATTGCTTTCGGTCCTGTGCTGAAAGGCCACTACGGCCCTGTGACAATGACACCACTGTGTTATTAAGCTTTGTGTTATACTGTATTAACCCCTCTTCATCTGGACCCTGTCTCATCTCACCCATTGCCTCTCTGGCAGTTGCTTGCTGTACAGATCTCTCTCTCTCTCTCTCTCTCTCTCTCTCTCTCTCTAACTGCTCTTTCTTTCTGTCTCTCACCAGTTTTACCTTTTATTCAATGAGTCATGACTCAATTCACATTTGACTGTTGTTTGCATTGATGCCTCCAGATTTCCTCTCAAACAGAGTTGATGGCCAAGCAGTGCACAGGCTGTAGGTAATAATAAATCTTATTAGCAGAGTATGCAGGGTGAGTGTAGCTTTATTAACCCTTTATGGGGGACTCATTGAAATACTTGGAAATTCAAAATTTCAACCCTAGAGTGTCATAGCAGGGCACAACAAGACTTTTTTACTTTTGTGACATTTTTGAAAATATTCAATTTTCATGTAGAAAATCAAGATCAGTGAAGTTACCATATATGGTTCTCTGCCCGTCTAGGTTAAAAAAAATTCTAAAAGATGTATATATAAAGAAAATAGAAAAACACATATAAAGTTAAAGGACACAGTTGATGAATTAAAGCAAAAACAAATGTATTAATCAGGTTTAATCAGCTTTCTTTTTTAGCTACTAAAACACAAGTGACTCTAATTATACATGTGTAGAACTAATAGTGGTTATTTAATGGCCCATAAGCCCAAATATAAACCCATACTTTTAAGAATGGTATTATTAAGTCCTTATGGATTCACTTTATCTACTTGACTGTCAAACTACAGACTAGCTGACACCTTAAACATGAACAGACTATGCACCTCAGGTTTTTAAGGTTGCAGTAATTTAACCTTTCCTTAAAGAACCACTCTACCTACCTCCCCATCATATCTACAGTCCTTCAAAAAGCAAGCAACCAACAACTTCACAAGGCCTCAAACAACGGAGATGTCACCAGGATTAAAGAAACGTAAGAACTCTCACACCAATTAACTGTAACAAGACTGGATGGCAGTGGTTTCTCTCTATAATGTAAAGGGCCTGGAGATAATGTGTATTGTGATTTCACTGTTAATAAATAAAACTGAATTGAACCTTTACATTGTCAAAAAAATGGAAGTAATGCAAATAAATATTAATGCATTAGTAAATATTTATAAATATAAAAATGTTTTACTGAGAACTTTTGAGAATATTTCTGTTTTATCACACACAATAAACTTTCTGAAAAAGGCCAGTGCATGCTCATCAGTACATGTTTATAAACTTAAACTGTACATAATCAGTATGTATGTATGAACTTCTATGTTCTGGTTATAGTTGAATTTAAAATGAACATTTATATTATTCACCTGATACTCACCTTTAGCTTTAGTCAACAGAATCAATATTCCTGATGATTCATGATTTCTCTCTTCATGGAGAAAGATATGAGCAGGAAGTATAAACTGGTATGAGCTGAGCTCCATCTAGTGGTGTGCTATAGTCCTCATCCAGCAGTAATAACAGTCCTCTCCACCCCCACCCACCCACGCTTCACTGAGCAGCTGCTTTTCTGTAGAGGACCAGCTTTTTTTCATCCACAGAGGAGAAATACATGGCTGGTCATGTCCAGCAAACCCACATCACTAGGTCTGCTCCTTATATGTTCTGTATGGAAGACATAATAGGTAATGACAGCTTTATCAACCTGGGAGTAAAATCATGCACATTGTTCATATTCTCCTAAATTATATAAACACAAGTAAAACTGACACAACTAAACAGTTACTTGGTCTATTTCCTTTGTTCCCCTGAAATCAACCACCTCCTTTGTCTTAGAAGTGTTGAGGACTAGGTTGTTGTCCATACACACCTCAGCTACATGTTCCACTTCTTCTCACTGTCTGAAATCAGCCTAACTACTCTGGTATCATGTTTAATTGTGGAGTTGGGGGTATGGATGCAGGAGAGTGAGAAAAGCACAGGACTCAGCACACAGCCCTGTGGGGTCCCTGTGTTTAGGATGAGGGTAGAGGAGGTATGGTTACCATTACTGACAGACATACATAAATTTCAGTTTATTTTATCTTAAGTCCACTTTTAGGTTGAGAGACACCATAAATAAAAATGTTAAAATAACTTAAAATTAAAAACACAACAACAAATTAAACTTTGTAAACAAACTGTACATATATGCCTGAACCCCCCGCCTAACATTCTTAAACCCACAAAAACACAGTTAACAACAGATTGATATGTTACAGGCCAACTCAACATGTTTATTGAAAGAGGGCTTAAAAAGCATTTTGCCACACTGTATAAATTTACAAACAAAAGCACTGAATGAAAAGACAGGCATGCATTCACATTTCAGTGTACCCATGGAAAAAGATGTGATTTAAATCAAACAGTCTTTTTTACATATAACACCTTCAGCATAACATAGAACACTATCAGGTCATAAAAATACATCATGGGAATTTCTCATCTCAGGACAGTTTACAGTTTAGCAGAAACAACCCAATGCCTTGATCGACTGATTTAACATATAACATATATGAAAGTAACAAAAAAGAGAACAAAAACCACAAAATGTGTCCTAGAGAGAGGCCTCAACAAAAACATTAATCACATCATTAGAGGAGTGCTCCAGTGATTTAGTATTGCACTTCCATCAAACTGAGGGACCAAATTAAACAGAAAGGACATGTCTGAAGCAGCACAGGTCAAGATATCCTGACTTTTAGTCTCCAATAAGGATCAAACTCAAAAAACACTGGATCCTATCATTCCTACAATATAACAGCATCTGTTCATTAGACTGGCCATGCCTGACCAACACCCTCACCTTTTCAAAGTGCATACATTCTTGTTAGTGACCCAGAGTGCTTTTTTCCTGATGTGTAAAATTGAGTGTCCCTTTAAGCAATGAAATGTTTTAAAACTTACTGGAGCCGTTAACTCTGCTGATATGAACCCATTTTAGATTTACACTCTAAAATTAGCCACAAACCTCAGTCTGAATGCAGAAGTCAATGAGTTGCACATAGCAAAGTTAGTTCCCACTGCACTGAGGGCAATAATCCTACCGTTTTCTGTTCAACTGTCACAACACATTTCTCACAGTAATAATCACCTCAGAAAACAGGTGAGACATGTGAGACATGAAATATACAGTAGGACAGTCATGATACACCAAGATTACTGACAGGGAACTATACACAGACAAAAAAACAGCAAAAACATTTCTCAGAGTGAATAAATGAATTAGGTTTAAAGTGTCTGCAGTGAAGAAAGGAGACAACCTCTGCTTCAGGGGCTCTGATCCTTTCAATCAGTACAAAGTCAAGAAAAGTAACAAAAATGGCAAATAACTTCCCAAAACCAGAAAATGATGAAAAGCTCATCACCCATAGGTTCATTTTTCAAACAGCAATTATTAATAACTACCGTTTTTTTTTAAGAACAACAAACTATATGATAACCTTATCTATTGTGAAGACACCTGGTTTTCATTACCTGCATTTTATTTTGTTAAAAGTAGAGTAGAGTATAAAGTAGAGTATTTTCTACTCTTTCTACTCTTCTAATTACAGACTAATGACTGTAATTTTAATTTAACTCATACAGTGAAATTTTCACTGATGTACTTTATGTTGAATTCCATTGTAGTACTGAATACTTAATGTTATTAACTATAAACCAGCACATGCTTAGTCAGAGGACACAACAGACTGGGACCAGGCAGCGGAGCCCCTGTCTGAAATAACATGTATTTTTCACTGAAATTTCAAATGGCTAAATTAAAAGTAGGGATGTTCTCATGTCTATGTTTTTCTGAGTGTATGTTGATTCAGAGTTTGGTCTGATACATTTATTTTTATGATACTTTTGTTATTTTCTCCTAAGATGGCTCCACAGTGTAAAATGACTTCATTATTTCTGGTCTGTGAGGTGTGTGACGTTTTTCTGATGCAGGACACCTGAGAGTAGGGTTTGTGGTGTCCCACGTGAGGTTAGAATTAGCTTTGACAACAGTGTGGAAAGATGGAGGTTTTGGTTCATTACTTAAAGTGAAAGTCCTTTATGATGATTTAAGTCACTCTTGACTTTTTTTTAGTATTAAAGCAAGACCACTAGCTTTCCCTAAGCTTTAAGTGCTGTGTGTTGCCTAAACATAACCATAAAAACAATAATCATGCTATCTTTGCTACAAGCAGATGTTGTAAGATAACTAAAGAAATATGTCAGTTATTGTTGATGCTTTGAAGATGTGCTCAGTAAGAACATTTTACAAACAAACTTTTCATTATCGTGTTGATGATTTGAAAATAAGTTATCCAGATGGAATTCTGTTTCCTACAAAACATATTTGCTGTTGTAAGCTAGTAGTATAAAAATGGAAATTCTTAG
This sequence comes from Lates calcarifer, assembly GCF_001640805.2. Lineage (NCBI taxonomy): Eukaryota > Metazoa > Chordata > Actinopteri > Centropomidae > Lates > Lates calcarifer. The sequence goes on from NW_026117718.1 coordinate 542,843, forward strand.
AGGATACATTACACATCTTAACCTTAGATATCTTAATAGGGTTTACCACAATGACAAAGAGTTGATTTGTGATTGACATGGTTACATAATAATATGTGTGATCTCTTCAGTCCATTTTCAGACAACTGATGAAACTAATGATTATGATTGGCACAGTTTTCTGATTAACCATGCCATTTCAATTCAGCTAAAGCCCAGTGTAGCCCTACAGGAAATTCCCTCCCAGACTGAAGGGGGTGAATTTTTGAGCCTGCTGGGCTCCAATCTCAGCCACATACAGAGCCCCAGTCTTTAGGTCCAGGTCTACTAGGTGGGGCTTCACTTCGTCAGCCAGCTGGATCACACTAACCACTCTGCACTGGCCAATTAAACCCACTGGTGGTGCATCCAGCAGTGAAATCTGATTGGTGTTGAGCTGGACAACAACAAAGTACTTCTTGTCTGGGGTCATGCGGACAGAATAGGGTGCGTCCTCAGTGAAGCAGCTCCCCCATGTCCCCAGCCAGTCCCCAGTGATGGAGTTAAAAACCTGGATTCTTTTATTGCCCCTGTCGGCCACCCACACCCTCTGGGCGGTGTCCACAGTCACGCTGTGGGGGATGTAAAACTGAGCAAGGCCTTGTCCTTTCTCACCATGCATCCATAACACCTCCTGCTCTTTAGATAGCTTGATGAGGCGGTTGTTCATTCCACCATCACCATCCACAATATACATTTCCCCAGAGCTGTGGACGAAGATCTCAGAAGGCTGGTCAAACTGCAGAGGATTTGACCCAGAGCCTGCCTTCCCTGGTGTACCAAGCACCTGAAACATGCAAGAAAACATTCAGCAACAAGTAACAGACTGTATTTCTGATTCTATATAACACACCAATTACTTTAAAGTAAACCACCAATGCCTAGCACCAAATGAAATCCTATCTGACTCCTTACCTGAAGGAGCTTCCCAGATGGTGAGTACTGTTTGATACAGTGGCCGTAAGGACCATTCCCCACATCTGTGATCCACACAGTAGGGTTCGATGAGGCTGCATCTGCTAAAAATATCCCATGAGGCATCTCCAGGGTGGTTGTATTCCAGGACATGAGGAAATCTCCATCTGTGCTGAACACCAACACCTTGGGCACATTGTCACCTGCGAGAAAAGCAAAGGCAAACTGAGTGAAGCATGAAGCAAATATCAAGCAACGCATTTATACTTGCTCAAAGAATGGTCACTTTTTCTACATACTTTAGGTTGTTGCCATAAAGAATAAGAGAACAGCAGAATTAAACAAAAACATCATAAATAATAACACTATTCTACAAATCGGGGATTGTAAACATACCAAAGGGGAACTGTTTGAAAAGTACTTAATAGCACATCTCTGCTTCATAGTCAGAGTAACAGTATTTCAGTGTTTTCCTCTATATGTATTCAGCACACCCTCTGCTTTAATTTCACATGGTTCATTAATATGCATGATGAATAAATAAATATAAATATTGTAACTTGTACACAGCAGACTTGGGCTAGTATGAAATAAAGAGGACCCTACAACACATTAAAAGATACAGCAAGGTAGACCTGCCTACCTCTCCTAACCAAAAGTCTTTTACAGAGCTAACTGCTTTGACAAAGGCAGCGGAAATAAGTAGGCCTACCACAACTGTGATAAACAATTGTGTAGGGATAAACCGATTATCACCCGGGCCGATTATTGGCGCCAACATACGGCCTTTTTAAAAAAATCCAACTGCTGATAAGAGCTCAATTTAAATCTGGGTTATTTTGGCTCTGATGCAGCCGCGCCTTTCTGTCTGCAGTCACTACTCTGTCTCCAGCATTGTCCTTTGTTCTTTGCATACCACCGTCATCAGTCCCAAGTGAGCGCGTCTTCAGTGAAGTCTCTGCAGTTTATGAGAACAGAAGAGAAGCCATCTCACTGGAGAGCACACTGAACAATTCTGCTTTTTGCACCACAATCTGGTGCTGCTCAACTGGGACTACTAATTGATTTGAGACTCACATTTCTGTGCAAATTGTATTTAACTTTGTTTTATTTACTTTATAAAACTTCAGGAAGCTATTTATTTATTTATTTATTTAAAATTTCAGTTAACTTTAAGACATGCTCCCTCCCATACTCCCTGCATACTCCCTGCACTTTTTGTTAGAATTTTAAAACAAAGATGTCTATTGTCTAAGATTAAAAAAACCTTTAACATGTTGCAAATCTGAAAAGCTGTTTAATAAACAAATGCTTAAAGGCATTTAAACAAAGTTAAGTGTTGGAGTTTATATTATTCAAAATTTTGACGCCAATATTTTCACTTTTACTGCAAATGAATATTGGCTCCAAATATCGGTTATCGACCTCCATGCTAACTAATAATTGGTATCGGCCCTGAAACAAAACATATCAGTCTATCTCTACAATTGTGGTAGGCAGTCTGTAACAGTCTGTAACGAAGTGACTTTTACAAGCCAAGCTATATTGTTACCAGCTAGTCCTGTGAGGCTGCATTAACACTGTTGTGCAGCCTATTTTGCACACTGCTGTAATACCTGCACATTCAGCATTAACTACTCAGGTTGGGCATATAAGATGAAGAATAACCCTGACACTGCAGACCTATGTTGTCAGATATGAAACAGTCTTGTGGTAACCATCAGTGGGTTCAGTCAGGATTGTATGGTGCTTGGATGTGATTAATGATATTCACATTGAATCCACCATGTCATACACCTCACCTTCTTTGCGTTGATTATTGACAGTGGTAACACCAGCTTATACACTCATTACCACCAACAGCTGAGCTGTTACAGTAGACTGTAATGAACTGTGGGATACTCTTGCCTTCCCTGTTGATGGCACATGAACACAAAGACCACAAATGCAGGTATGGGGACTGACTCTAAATCACAGTCTTGTATAAAAATGTTAGTTGCCCATCTATACCTGTCGTTCCTGCAAAATGCCCTGAAGTCCTTACACAGATCTCAGCTTATTTCTCAGACATAGCCACATGGATGAAGGAGCGCCATCTTCAACTAAACCTCTGAACTTTTGGTCGTTCAGGCCAATCAATCTGTCTGTCACAATATCAAAGTCAAATCACCTCTTCATCTCTCACTCCAACCAACAGCTACCCTTCTCGGACCAAAAAGCGACAGGATACTCCCTGGCTGTTCAAACATAAATCCCTGTTGGCCCTCTTTGTTTCTTTTACCTGTATCTTTGTGTTTTCTTGTGCAGCCATTGAATGGATGAATGAAAGACCACAATATTGCAACATAAAATCATTTGTACTGTTTCAGTCTGTTTCAGATTGTTATACCCTTAGGAATTAGTGTTTGAGAATATACATTTAAAATGTTAGGTGATACATTTGTAAAGCTCAGTACACATTTTAAACACAGGTAAACATTCACAAATCACACTCTGAGATGAAAATATACATGCGAGTCAAAGTATGTATTTGCACATCATTGCACTCACAAATGGTAATGAACACTTCCAGCTGATTTGTCTATTAAAGTACAGTTACATGCTGTAAAATGCTTATACTCATGAAAGCTGCAAAACATGTTAATTATAAAAAGTGAAGCAAAATGAAAATTTGCTCTGACATGATGAACTGAGATAAAGTTGGTGCATGCATTCACCTCTCTGTGCCACATACACAACACCAGCATACTGGTCGACAGCCACTCCAAACACATCCCCGGTGAAGAGCTCTGGGTTCTTAGGCCAGCTCAGGTCCAGTTTGTACAAGGGTCTGCCCAGCAGCTGGTAGTCATGCCTGAGGCTTGAGCTGCCTGGCTGCTGTGTACTAATGGTGCCGTACAGCACCATCATGAGCAAGACTAATGACACCATAGTGGAAGCGATCAAACACGTATGGCCTCTCTTTTTCATCAACATCCGTGCTTTCACTTCTGGTTCGTGCTACGTTTAATATCCTATTTCAGTTACGTTAGCTACACCGTCTGCTCCGAAACCAGTAAACGAGATCATATGATCATAGAAGTTAAAATCCGCTAATTTATATATATGTATGTACATATATATAATTATATATATACAGGCCTGTATGACTTGAAATGTTGAATTCACTTCCTCCTGAGCCTTAGATGAAAACAAAACATTGTGGAAAGTGAGACACAATAACACACAGCACTTCCGTTTATAACATCGCAATTAAAGCATTACTAAAATACCAAGACTAGAAATCCTGGTTAACTCTCTTCTGGTCAGGTTATGGGGCAAGCAAGAGTTCAGATCCAACCTGTAAATAAATGTGTATAAGTGTAAATAATTATAGGTGTGTTCAGGGAAATCCGCAATTATTTTGCCTCAACGGTTGCGAAAATGTCAGCGCTATTATTTTTAAGGCTTTTAATTTTGGGTCAAGCCTTTTAAATTTCCGGTAGCTTGACACAACAAAACGTCTGATGAAAACGTCTGTAACGTCACGACGTGTTGACGCAACTCTGGCTGTGGAGGCGACTGTGCTTCTCTGACAATAATTTCCTTCTAACTCTTCTTTCAAGATTTTTAATCGCAGTGCGAATGACAGTCCGTGTGGGACAGAGACAACTTTCATGTAGTGTAAACCTTCGAAGAATCGGCTCCATGGAAGTCGTAGGCAGTCCGCTCAACCTCGTAAGTTTCAGTCTTGATGTTGCAATAACAGGCTAACGTTACTGTAGCCAGGGGATTGTATAGATGAGCTACATTAGCTAGCTCCCATAATAAGTGAGCGGCTAACCGCTCCGTTGTTTTCCATGTTCGTGATGCTGTCTGCTAGCCTGGGCACATGCTGCATTTTGGTTTTGACCTCGACAGAATGAGCGTAAAAACGCGTTGTTGTTGGAGTTAGTATTGTCAGTCTTTATAGTTATGCTATAGCCTTAAAGTATTAAAGGTTATTAACAACGAGTGACGAATGTGTTACAGTTATAGTTAACTTTTTTGCAAGGCCGTTTGATGATAACCCTGTCTTAGCAGGTTATTTATTTGAAATGTCATGGCTGCACTGTTCCCACCCTCTGCCACAAGGGTACCAATGAAACAGAATGTCACTTCAGTTGTATTTAATCCGTAAAATATGTCGTCGTTGTCAATTAAGGTCAGAGACAGTGGCATTCCCATGAAAACAGGTCATCTCACTTACTGCAATTTTGTGCTCACCATTATAATCAAGGAAGACATGTAGAAATATTGGCAACATTTTTACATAGGGATGGGTGACAAAGGAAAAGCAAACCAGCGAAGTGTTACTTCATGAGCCTCCAGAACTGTTTCACTGGTCCTTTTCATAATATTCAAGTCTCTGGAACTCTTCTTGCCGATGAACACCACTCTTCCAAACCATACTACCTCATTTGGTGTTTTGATGATAGTGGTGACAGTTTTGGTTTGTGTCTCCCGGGTTTTGCTGTAATATTCTAATGATAGCGAGGAGCATCTGTTTTTCCTGGAAAAAGAAATTCCTGGCAAGTACCTTAAATGTTGTTTAACAACTGTTTATAAGGTATTTACTGACTCCTAATCATCTGGATTATATTATTATAGTTACAATTGAATAGATCATATTAAATGCTGTAAAATGCTAATTTGTATAGGTGGGTTTTTAAAAGCTTTTTGAACTGATGCACTGACTCTGCTGCTCTGATAGTGAGGGGGAGTTTGTTCCACAGTGTTGGGGCTAGGACAATAAGGGTATGGTCCCTCTTTGTTTTAAACCTGGACCATGGAACTCTTAACAACATCTGAGTCTCTGATCTGAGGGGTCTGGGTGCAGAATAGGGGGTTAATAGTTCAGAGATGTATGATGGAGCCAGATCATGTAGTGCCATGAAAGTAAGGAGTAAAGCTCAGGAGGTAGAGCAGTCGCCCACCAATCAGAAGGTCGGTGGTTTGATTCCCGGCTCCTCCAGTCCGCGTGCTGAAGTATCCTTGGGCAAGATACTGAACCCCAAATTGCCTCTGATGTGTCATTGGTGTGTGAATGTGTGTGTATGTGTTAGAAAGCACTAATGTATAGAACAAGTGCTGTATGTGTGAATGGGGTGAATGTGAACTGTAGTGTGAAGCACTTTGAGTGGTCGAAAAGACTAGAAAAGTGCTATATAAGTACAGTCCATTTACAGTCCATTTAATCAGAGGAATCTTGAATTTGATTCTATAGCAAATGGGGAGCCAGTGTAATTCAGCTAGGACTGGAGTTGACACTCTGTTGAGTGTTTGTGAGTAGTCTTGCTGCTGTGTTTTGCATCATCTATAATCGGGCAACTGCTCCATCACTGAGACAGATAAATAATGAGTTGCAGTGATCTAGGTGGGAAGAAATGAGGGTATGAATAAATTGTTCAGTTATGTTTTTGGGCAGCATTGAGTTGACCTTTGCAATATTTCTAATTTGTATATAACAGGATTGGATAAGATTCTTGGTGTGCTGGTTGAAGTTGAGGAGCTGTCCAAGGTGGGGGGTAACTGTGTGGAAATATGATCTGGGTAGTTGCAGTATAAGTTGGCTGGGACCTGCAGAGTGGGTCTACAAAATGAATGAATGGATGGAGAGAGAGGAGCTTAACTTGACCTAAATGTAATGTTAACCTAAGAGGTACAAACTAGAGCAAGCTGGTGGAGAGCACTACCATAACATGGTGCTCCAAAATCTCCTGCTGACTGTGAAGTGAGGAACACAGTGTTTCCTACAGGTTGAGAATTTACTTGTGGTGGTGGATGGTGTGGTGTGACTGATGTGCAGGTGGAGACTCATGCAGTTTAGAGGGGTATATTGTTACCCTGGTTATTTTCTTTAGACAGTTTGTCCCCTAAATGCTTCACATGCAGACTATTGGTAGATGAATTTACAGATTGAACTGAGACAGGTGTGTGACCAAAAATGTGTTAGTTTGAAGAGTGAAATAAAGCACTGGAATGTAACATTTACCTGAACTGAAAATGAGTGATTTTACTACCTAGGCAGCTGCTCAGGTAGAGTCTATGTACTTTGGGGATGGGCATTCTTCCGACAATGGTAACAGGAAACACGTCGTCTGAAATCATTTAACTCACCAAAACAGTTATTTGTTCCTGTCGTTTGCTGTCACATGAGCGTTCAGGTTTTCTGCTAGCGTCGGCTATCAGCCGGATAGCCGGACATCAAAACATTTCTTTTACTTGACACTTGTTCAACCATAGATTAATACAGTCAAGGTATTCACCACCCACTCACCCAGGACCTCTCAGTTGACGTCATGAGTTTGAATTTTCTTGAAAAAATTAAGATGAAAAGTTCATGGGACTTTGTAAATCCCACAGCTTTTTGCTGAATATTAATATTCAAATATGTTTTTGTTACCCAAACAGATCATCTTACATTTTTCACCAGGTTTCACTTTCTTGCAACCCAATTTAGATTTTTCAAAACATTTTGACTGTATATTTTCCTATAAAAATAAAATACAATGCACTTAACTCACAATAATATCATGAAAACTGGGTGACGGATCCTTGAATTAGTAAATAATGAAAGACAGTAGAAAAAAAGATAAAAGATAAGATAAAAAGATATCACAACAGTTTTATCCTCTGCACTGACCTCCAATTAAATTCCGCATCTATTTTAAAATGCCAACCAGGTCTGCACGATATTAGGAAAACATGCAATATGTGATATCACTGTTGAATATTGTGATAACGATATGACTTGTGATAAATTAACAAATACTTCAGTATACAGTCTTAATGTGTTTCTGCTTTAAATTGAATTGAACAATGAGTAGGCTTTGCTGACACTGAAAAAATGAAATGCATTACAGGGGATGACTATTCGTTATATCCTTTCAAGATCACTGGCCTCACCACTGTAACCACTGGCCCAGGAACATTACTTTTAATTTGGTAAATAACAGTAAAAAATGTACACTCTTAATGAAGAAAATGGTTCTTCTGCTGATCTCTGCCTCTTCACACACAACCTGTGTGAGGCACTGTTCTCATGGGGAACACTCTGCTATGTGACCCTTGAAGAGTGGAGAATCCCAACAATAAACAAGTGCTTATGAGAATAATTATTATGCATTTTCTGATTGCCTACCATTGTCAGCAGACAGTATGTTTATCCAGCCCAGCATTGTGATTGTGCTTCCATAGCTACAATACTCTAGCAGATCTCCTGATTTATGTACACATCTGAAAAGATAACATGTCATTCGTACACTGTGTGAGCATTTTGCTGTGACACCTTGTTAGCAAAACAACACATTAGCCAGCATATGCCAGCTTTTGGCCTGTATCATGCATTTTTGACCGGCAGGTGAAAACATCACTGGCCAAAACGTCTGGTGGAAAATTTACCAAATTAATAGTCTGTTGACTTGCATATTAACATTTAGCATGACTCAGACATGTCTAAGCAGATATCTGTGGGAGTTAAGTCGTGCTGACTATTTTAAATAAATAACATTTGTTGGCTCATAACATTTGTGCTTCATTGTTGTCTAAATGTGGACTGTTATATGGCTGTTTAAACATATGTCCAGTAGTTGTTCTATATGGCTGGAATTCCTCAATATGAACGGATTGAAGCATAATCTCTGCACACTACCTAACTCTCCATGCACTTCTACCTCAGTTTATAGCATCTACACGGGGGCGGGAGTCTAGGGCAGAATGGCTCCATCTGATTGGCCAAACATTGACAAGGAGAGAGTGAATACAGAGCACATGGAAATAAACCATGTATTGCAGTTCAGGCAGTCTTCGCGATATGCATATTGCGCATGTTGATATTGCAATAAGAATACATTTTCAATATATTGCAACCCCAGTGCCAACCTTAGAGCCTGGCATAGTCAAACCTTTCAGTGTATTGGTGACCTCCCCCTCCCTTATGCAGTCAGTCAGGCTCTTACTGGCTGTCCCTTGAAACCCAAGGTGACCATGCCTTCCAAGTGAATTCACCTAATTTATGGAATACTCTCCCCTTACCACTACGATCCTTAGAGTCCTGTGACATCTTTATGAAGTAGCTTTTTTTGGCTGTTCCATTTCATTTATTGCTTTTTATGAGCTTTTTCCTCCTCTGTTTCTTGTTTTCAAAACAACTGCTCGTGATTTTAACCACTCAGAATAGCTCCTGGTTTCTTTCTTTCAACTCTGTAGCAAAATCAGGTTTCTTTGATTTTTGTGACATTGAACATTGAACTGAACAACTCCTGTCTCCCTTCCTTCTTTCCTCTTTCCTAAATTCTGGGCATTTGACTCTCATTTCAACATTTTTGTAACATAAGCTCTCCTTACCCTCTCTATTGTTGATATATCTAACTTACCTGTGTCCAAATCTTTTTATCCTTTTCCTCCATTCCCCCTTGTCTACTTTGTTTCAGGCTCATCAGCAGTGCAGGAAGGCAGACCGTTTGATAGCGGCTGGAAAGTATGAAGAGGCCATCTCCTGCCATGGAAAAGCAGCAGGTTGGTTATTTTACAATAACACTGTCTGTCACACTCTCCCCACCTTGCTGCTAAAACAAGTAAATGATCTGGACTACATGTCATACAGAGCTTTTGTTTCAGAGTCTGACACGTACTAATCCAGGATTCTGTCTCATTCTGCCTCATTCTGCATAAGCTGCCTGCATACATTTTTCAATTCAATTTATTTCAGGTGTATTTTATTTATATGGCGCCAAATCACAACAAAAGTCATCTCAAGGCACTTTTCATATAGAGCAGGTCTAGACCGTACTCTTTAAAATAGGTATGGTACATATATATACACATCCTCATCAAGTAATCACAAATGTAGTTCAGGTTCTTTATTGTGGCTTCTGTGGCACACACTTTACTTACATGGTTCTCCACAGTGCAACATATATTCAATTTTCAATTCAATCACAACAGAAGTTATTTCAAGGCACTTATAGAGCAGGTCTAGACCATACTCTCTAGATTATTATATTTACAGAGAGAGACCCAACAGTTCCCACTATGAGCAGCACTAGGCGACAGTGGCAAGGAAATCACGGAGAATAAATACATTGGGCAGTCATAGTCAGGTCTTGTGTTGGTACTGCTGAATATGTTTGAGTACGATAATAATCCTTTCCTGCATACTGTACTGTGCACAGAGTTTCCACTAGATAAGGAGTATTTACAATATGGGATTGGTGCTGTGTGCTATGTTAGGATGACAATAAATAAATTAATAAATATGCAGGGTGATTAAAGGATACAGAATATGGTTCAAAAACATGGTGTTCAGAATCTTGATGGCCTGAGGGAAGAAGCTGTTGCATAGTCTGGCAGACCTGGCATGGTACCTCCCTCCAGATGTCAGAAGGGTGAAGAGATGGTGGGAGAGGTTTGAGGGGTCAGCTACTATGTTGAAGGCCTTTCAAACACACCGGGCTTCATAGATGTCAGCCATGGCAGGGAGAGAGACACTATGATCTCTGACGTATAGATGTATACACTCATAAAGCATTAGGAGAGCGATAGGATTTTAATTCTTTTGGGTTCTGAAAGGAAACTGTCGTGTTATGGCAGCCGTAGGGTATTGCCCCTGCTTTTTGTCCTGTTTTTGCTTATGTTGAGTGTATATAGGATCACTTTTCTGAGAGACAAGCTCATACACACTGTTCTCTCTATTCTTTCATGGCCGTTTGGACATGGCAGAGCTGTGGCTCTGGTTGTGAAATGTTGAACCTGAGGAAAGCGCTCTGGAGCACTTGTGCACTTTCCGCAGTGGGGATTATGCAGTTCTCTCCTGAGCATACAGTATTTCCTGCAAATCTCAACAACAACATTGACTTAAACAAGACTACCATCAGCATGTGAGCTCCCCAAATTCAAAATGAATATTTCATTGTTTCGTTCAATTAACTCAAACCTATAGTCAGAAGCTTAAATGTGCCAAGCCTGTGGTGAGAACAGTGAAAAGATGACAAGGAGGTGCTGAGGATCTACAGTCCTGTCTGAACTGCACTCACTGGGACATTTTCAGAAAGACAGCAACTGATCTGGATGAGTACATGGACAATTTTCATCCTATTCCAGTTTCTGTGGGGACAAGTACATTAACAGCAAGCCATGTCTTACTGCAGAACTCAGTTGGCTCTGCCAAACCAAGGATGAGGCCTACAGGAGTGGAGAGGAAGAGAGGAATTGGAGATGTCAAGGAGACGCACACTGAAAACTGAAGAATGGGTTTTTAGCTCAGGACTCATCTTCAGTTTGGAAATGCCTGCAAGAAATCACCAACTACAAAAGGAAAACCCTCAGTGGCTCTCAGCTGGCAGGCACCTACTTTACTCTGTAGGCCATGCTACAGAAGGCTAAAGATTATGATAGGGATTCATTTTTTAGGGGATCTGAACATAGACTGGTTCTCAGTAACATGTTCATCAAGTCTGGCAATACAACTAATTGGGGAGACCAGTAGTGATCAGTTTGTATTTTGAATGTACCGCACTGACCGGTAGAGCTGCTTTCACCGGTCTGTAAAAAGTAGGAACATGGAATAGGGGACTGTTCTGCCAATACACAACAGTGTTGGCATCTGCACTTTCATATATTCCATAAACTTCACCATATTTCATTTGAAGTGTAATGGGCATTAGTCTCATTGTGTTAATACAGATTAGCATATAATTCATTGTGTGAGTTGTAAAGTCTGTGTGTTGTAGAGCCTTTATAGTTTCCTCTTTGTAAAAATTTGCAGCCTCTCCTGGTGTTGGTGATGAAACTTTGAACTCAAGGAGTAGCAGGCAAAGTTGTTGACCTTGTCAAATTGCTCAATTCAGTGTCTCTGTTTCTCCCCCAGAACTTTTGACAGATGCGATGAAGACAACGGAGTGTGAGCAGGTGAGATACTTCAGCGTCCTAACTAGGCTGCGTTCTGACAGATGTGTCATTTTAGCTTTGTATCAGTTTTCTGTGTCAGTCTTCTGGGTCATATCATGAGTCTTATTGCTGATGTTCATACTTGTGTTCACAGGCTCGTCTGTCCATGGAGCTTCAGAGGGACAGTCATATCAAACAGCAGCGACTGATCCAAGAGCGCTGGAAGAGAGAAGCTCGTCGTGAAGCAACAAAAGCCCGACCTGGCCCAGTGCAGCTGTCCAGCAGCCCAGCCCTCATGACCCAAACCCAGTCCACAGGCCAGCTCCAGCCTCACAGCTCCTCTGGCCTTTCAGCTGTAGAGTTTGGAGGAACCAGGGAGAGAGAGTACGATACCTTACTCTACCAGCTTCAGACCCGGCAGACTGGAGGCTGCCAGCCTTTGACTCCACCGTGCCCTGGATCTAAGACCACCAAAGACGATAAAACACGCCTGGAAGAACAACAGACCACCATCGAGGACCTGCGGCGCCTGGTTGACCACCTGATGGACGAAAACCAGCGCCTGGTAGCTGAGAACGAGCGGCTGCGATCAGAAAACACCCAGCTGCGCTCCGAGGCAGCTGAGGCAGCAGACTTTGTGGAACGCTCAGAGCTCTGGGTGCTCCCACAAGCAGGTGGTGCTATGGGAACAGTGGGTGGGCAGGAGAAGAAAAGCACAGGGAAGGGGAAGGAGATTGCAATTCCTCAGCTACCACCACTGGAGATGCCAGCTCAGGAAGACCTGTGCCTGGATGACCTGCCTCCTTTGGAGCTGCCAGAGGACATCCAGAATGAACTACAGGAGCTACTGGACAGGGATAAACTGTGATAAGACAGATGTTTTGCTCCCCCCCCTTACACACACACACATACACACACACAGACACACAGACACACAGACATACAAAAACATACAAACATAAACACAAACACAGTCAGGAGTGTCCAGCCATTATGGCTGTTGAGTTCAGATGCCACGTGTTTAACTTAAGAAAGCCACAGGCTCTGTCTGATCAGATCCCTGCTGTCTCTCCTGTCCTGACAGCTGCAACTAAACTACACACAGTGAGGGAAGTGACAGTTTCATACAGGCTTGAGAAAAAGTTTGATCAGGCAGATCAAATGATAACACCTGTACCACTATTACAATACAATCAAAGTCAAAGCTAAAGGTGTAGTTCACCCAGGAATAATGTCAGTTGGAACATCAGTGAGGTTGTCTGTCAGTATGGCATACAGTGAGCTCTGTGTTCATCTTCAGTAAATTAACTGAATTTGTTATGAACATGTTTTTTAGGTTGTGCATGAAAGGTCATTCTTGGCTATAAAATGTAGTTTGACGAAAGAATTCTTAATTCAAGGTCAACTTCCCAACTTTTTTCTGCAGCATTTCACCACATCTTGCAGATCCTCTATAGATGATGACAGCTAAACTCATACCATGACATACCATGACAACTAAAGGCCATGAGATCCTTTTAAGGTATACACTATTGAGTGTTCCATTGTGAAATATGTGGATTTATAATATATTCTACATAATATCTGGAAAAAGCCATAAAACAAGTGTTCTGAAGCTAAATGATAGTGATTTTTATAAATAAGTCAAATAATATTTTGCACTTCTCGTCAGTGTCAGTACAGTAGTAAATAAGCAGAAAGGTTTGTGTGTGTGTGTGTGTGTGTGTGTAATCTGAGTGATAAAAACAATAGAGAAAGATGAGTACAAGTCACTATATGTTACAGCCAATGACTGTAGAGATTGATTAGTTGAAAATGATTACTAGCTGACTATATTATTCAGTAAATATTAAATAAGCAACAACTTTGTCTTTATGTTACAGTTGTGGATTTTTAAATTTGTGCTGTTATGTGATTTTGAATCATCTTTTTTCTTTGACTCCTGCAACAGAACCTGGAAATTCTCTCTTTTCTCTGTATACAAAAGAAAGAAAAAAAATCATTATTGAATCAATGTTCTTCCAGGAATCAGGAGATAATCATGTTATCGTTGATTTTTGGCTTAACAGCAGAATAATTTGGTTTCAGAACACTTCATATGTCGCTCCAGCAGGAGTACATTTATGGTCACTGTCTGTGCTCTATCAAAACATGTTCCTCAGCTGTGATGGAGAATCCAGCAGCACCATCACACACACACACTATTTGTCACGCTGACATACAAACTCCACACTGTTTCAACTTGCATGAGAGTGAGTGGGTAATGACCAGATGTTGAATTTGTAGATGAACTGCTCCTTTAAAGGGATCATTCTCAGCCCGTTCTCAGCACTAACTCAGTCACCTGTGTGATACACTGGTCTCACCCTACCACACACACGTCTGGATTATGTGCAGTGTGATTCAGGCACCGTGGGGGCATATTGCTGTTGTTGAGGAAAAACTACATTGCTGCCTTTTTCTTTTAGTTAAATTTCAGGCTTTAATGATTGTGTGTAGTGATTTTCTTATGTCTTTGACAGGTGGTTTTATACAACAGCAGCAATATTCAGGCACAGGTTTCTCCATATGTGCACACACATACACACTGGTATGGACTAAAAGTTGAGGTTAATGGGAGGGATGAAGCACACTGTTCACACTGTGAGCACCTTGGTTGATGAGCTGATATCTTTAAGGTTTGCAACAGGAACAGGATGTTTGCAGTTCAGATCATATCTCTCATAATGCTCTCCAATGCAAAAGCATACCAGAGTTTTTGCATGTCTTGGCCTTGCCATTTATGTAGACTCATAACCTGTCTGTAGAGCTCAAATAATTAATTTATTAGTCAATTAGTGAAATTTTGATTTGTAGTCAAATGTGTTTGCATGTCCTAACACAGTGCAGTTGTAGGGGCATACTTATTTTCACCACATTGCCATGCAGTGGTGACTTATCAGGCAAGATATGTAAAGTTCATTTTTATACCTTATGGTGATGAATGAGAAGAAATGCCTGTACTGACACTGATGTCCTGTTCATGTCTCACATTAACATGCATCTCCAGTGACCACTGATGACCAGATCTCTCTTCCCTGTTCTGTATGCAGATGAACATATAGATCGGGAAGACATCAGTTGAGTGGATGGGTCCTTCACTGTAGCCCAGGACTGTAGCCATATGCTGCCTAAACCACCTCTAAATGTGGTCTGAGTGAACAGGTCTCAGTGCATCCTCAGTGTATCTTTGAGAAATTCACACCTGTACTTTGAGTTGTTCACTTGTGATCAGATCACCCAAGAGGCATATTAATACCAGGCATGCACAGAGCCTAGAGAAGCACTGTTAGATGTTGGTCAGCAGAAATGAAGTTAAATGGACTAGAACATGCAGGAACACTGTTAGTGGGTCTTGTAAAGCTGCATTAATCAGTTTCAGGTCACAGCTGCCATCCAATCAGCCTGGATATACTTTAAGCATGTTAGCAAACAGTTACCTGTTTCCAGTGGATTTTAGGGCTTGTGTGCTGAAAACAGCTTCTTACTGTTGGGCATGATGAGAGCACATAGACTGAACTATAGATATAGGATGTGCAGTAAAACCAAATCAATAAGCTAGAAGAGGCTGACAGGCTCTGTAAGCCTGCAGAGTTAGTGATAATTCTCTGTGGTTGCATCCTTACAAGTCAAATCTTTCACTTTATGTGGACATTTAATTCCATGTCCAGATAAAAACCTCTTGATGAATGCAGCTTTAAGTCAACTAAATAAGGATTAAATCTGCAGCACTGAGAAAATGCCAGATTATTGCTCATCCATTCAGTGCATGGTCCAATGAAGATGTGATTGGCTGTTTGCACAAATTGAATGAAATGACTTGAGTGGACTTGTTGACTATGTTGCTTGTGGTCTGAAATCATGTGGCTTGTGCACACCAACACTGTCACACACTCTGAGGCATTTATACAGACTCAGAGACTCACACTTGGAACAGTGTAATTCCTTCCTGAAACAGTAATGATATGCAGAAATGGCTGCAAACAGGACACTTATGCTGCGTTCACGACCTATGCAAAACATGATGGATCCACGTTTTCAACAATAAAATACTCACACAGGGTTAACCTTAGCTTTCAGCTGTTAAATGCTAAAATACATGATGCTTAGTGTGGAGTAACATTAGGATAGACCCTGATGCTGACATGCAGACAAATGTAAAAAGTAATGTTCTTCTTAAATAAAGCTAACAGAGCAAATGATTTTCATCACAGTATCTCATCATTTGT
Source organism: Lates calcarifer (assembly GCF_001640805.2). Lineage (NCBI taxonomy): Eukaryota > Metazoa > Chordata > Actinopteri > Centropomidae > Lates > Lates calcarifer. The sequence continues at coordinate 558,952 of NW_026117718.1, forward strand.
GATCATTGTGTTAAAAGTAAGAGGGTAAATGCAGAGCTACTGATCTTTACAGAAATCTACATTCATGGACTCTTTTAGTATATGAATAACTGTCAGGTTGTTTTGGTAAATGGATTGTACTTTTCTAGTCATATTGACCACTCAAAGTGCTTCACACTACAGGTCACATTCACCCATTCACACACACATTCATACAGCACTTGTTCTGAACATATAAAGTGCATTCTAACACATTCACACACCGATGACACATCAGGGGCAAAGCAGGGTTCAGTATTTTGCCCAAGGATACTTAGGCATGCGACCTTCTGATTGGTAGGTGACTGCTCTACTTCCTGAGCCACAGCCACTGTTTTGATGATCATTCTCATAGGACGTGAATGCAGCATCACCATGAGAACAGACACACTTCATAGAGCTAAAGGGAGTCACTTCTCACTTGTAATCAATGGTCAGAGTACAAAATGAAAACTTAAAAGTACCAGCTGGCCATTAGTCACAGTAGCTAAAACAGCTTCAGCAACTCTTCAAAACTCTACTTTCTCAACAAACCAAACCTGTGCCTTTCACATCCTTCTGTAATCCAGTGGCTGTTACATTTCTGGATCTTTAGATGGATAGACGCTGTTATCTTTTGACCTGTGTCTGACAGGATGGTTGTTCACACTGTCCAGCACACAGATTAACACTGAAAGCTGCAGCTCTGAAAGCATCTCAGCTCTCCAGAGTGTTGTTCTTCCCTGGTTTCTAACAAGCCTGCGTCTGTATCTGTGGCATACTCATCTGTCAGAATAGGTATCTAATGCCGTAGCTTGTTGTAACCGCACTGTGCTGAGCCATGATCATGTGTTTCCATTGTGGCCTCACAACAAGGGATAGCAGTGCTTTGCCTTGTATTTCTGCTTGGTAGCAGAACTGACCAGGGCCAACCTGTAATGGTCTCTCCCCTCAAACCAAAGCTGTGTCTTGCTCCAAACGTTGATGGGAGAGAAAGCTCTGTCCTCACATATATCAGATATCCACCTCACTGTACACTGACCGCTTTACTCATGTCAGACTTGTGGTAAGTTCCTGCAGCCTCCAAAAACATATTGCCTCTCTCCACAGTCCGAGACCAGTCAATCATGTTTGTTATTATTCCCACAGGAAACAAGCACTGCTGTTTTCTTCTCCAACTCTATGTAAAAGTACTAGAAGCAAAACCATCTATGCTGTGTTGTGACACATCAAGCTTCAGAGCCAAGAGAAGCAATAGACTTCCTGCTACTTTGTGGCTGTTTATTCAAACAGGGCAGTGGATGAAGAGCTGCAGGCCTATTTTGTGGTTTGTTCAAACCAGCAGTCCTCCAACACATTGTAAACCACACCTTGCTGTTTTGTAAAGAAGGATTTGAAAACCAACAGTCCTGCAGTAAATCCTCCCTCATGAAGGATCTAATGTTCAGTTTGTGTTGGAACTGTTTCAGACATGTTGATTCAACTGATCATTTTGGGGAATGTAGTTTGTGCTGCTGTTGAACTGCATTGTGTTAAAAATTCTGGTGTTTTTATTATTTTGTCCACCTCATTTAATGAGTGTAGGCTAAATAAAAGAAACACTTTGAATAATGCACAGTAACTTAAATGTTATTTTTTGTCGTCAAACAAACTTTAGACCATGAGACAGTGAAGGTGTGAGTTGAGATGGATCTGACTCTCTCCTTACAGCCAGTCCTATTCTCTCTCTCTTCAGATGAAGACTTGTGTGTGTTACATGTGATATTATGTGATCTGGAGTCAGTTGGAAGACTGATGGGTTATTGTTCTGGCCACCTGAAAGACAGACTACTGTCTGCGAGCTGTGTTCCTTGTGTGTTATTGAACATGTGTGTGTAGAGTGTTGACAAAGGTTTCACTGATAAAGCCAGTTCATGTACCTTTACCAACCTAACCACGTGTTACCTATGTTTTGGCTTATAGTTAATATTTCCTGCTGGTATTCATTGGTATCTCAAAGAAGAATAAAACATTTGATGGCCCAAAATTTGAAGTTTCCTGAATAATTAAACTGTAATCAGAGGAGCTGGGTATGGGTACAAGTTTCGGCTTCTAAACCAGAGGCTAACTGATCAAAGAATAACTGGATAAAAATATAGATCTGACTATATATTCAAAACGAACCTTTAGGTTCCGACTTGGTGCCAGATCTTTCACTAGCCACTGAGGAAGTATTGGGGTTGATACCCAGCCAGAGAGTAGACCATGGAAAACTAAAGCTTATGGCTTCTTTCTCCTCCTCTGTTTTGCATTTTCTTTTGTTAATTTGAATGAAAATGTTGTTGGTTGTTTTACAGTGCAATGCAGTATATTCTTTGTAGTTAGACCACAGATAACTTGTCAATGGTCATGTTTTGCTTTATCATACACATCACCTACAGATGATGACTTTTGTGTGGAATTAAAGCATCATTGAAATTCAGATAGCATTTTGTTTTGGGTTTGTGTTTGACTCTGTGATAATGTCAGTATAAAGCAACAGTTCTCTCAGCACATACATAAAATACACTATAGTGTATACACTGTATCTCAGAGTAGTGTATGGCATGGTGGTTAGTTTTAAATTCCTGTGGATGTAAGATGTTCAGCCTCTATTCAGCTCCAGCTTGTATCCATATCAGCTGAGGGAAAGGTAGAAAATCTTCACCCTCATAAAGGATGTGTGGAGAACACATTTCCTGAATGAATGACTGTTGCTCCTGATTCCCCCCCGTTTTGTTTTGAACCAGAGACACGGGTGTCATGGTTAGAGAAACCACCTGTTCACACTTGTTGCTAATTATGAGATGAAACCAATATGAGCCAGTTCAGAGTGCACAGGCAGCACAGGTGAGTTGAAGGTTCAATCTGAGAGGCAGAAGAGGAAGAGTGTGTAAGAGGTGGTGGATGAGAAGAGGATGACGACAACAAAGACCAAGACCAAGACCAAGAGCAGGATCAAGACTGGTAATACTGTAATGTATGCTAATGTATGTAAATCAAGAGTATACACACTCTACAGCACAGGTCTGTCTTTCTGTAGCACTTACAAAACTACACCTATTTACATGTATGACGAGTGTTTGAATTGGATTCCATGGAAAAACATTTTTATGGATAAAGCTGGATTCAGTCTGACGAGGAGGAGAGGGAGAGGCAGGAACATCATTGGCCAATGGGCCATCGTCAAAGTCTCTGTCCAGTGTGGTGGCAGTGTGACACTGTAATTGTGAGGTAAAGATGGATAATGACCCAAAACAGACTGCAAAAGCACCCTAAGAGCTTCTTCAATAGCCAAGTCAGTCACCTGCCCTGAACCCAACTGAGCATGCTTTTCACTCACTGAAGACAAAACTGAGGGCAGAAAGACCCACAAACAAGCATCAACCTTCATCAAGCTTCAACCATATCTTAATGGTTTCATTTCAGATCCATTGTGGTGGTGTAAAGGTCACTAATACACCCAACTGTGTGTAGTTAAAACTTTGAAGGAATTTAATAAAAGGTATATAGTGTACTCTTTTGATGAAATGGAATGTGAAATATGGTCACAAGATCCTCTACTGTTCCTGAGTTATGGCTTTGAATAACGGCCGGAAAATATTTTTACATAAGATTATGATGAAGTTGACATTTGACCCTTTGGATAGAAAATAAAATATAGATAGAAAAATAGATATATAGAAATAATAATAATAGAAAATAGATAGAAAACACACTTGAGGTCACAGTGACTTGGAGCTTTGACTTCCAAATTCTAACCAGTTCATACTGGAGTCTAAGTGAATGAAGAAATTTCTTCAAGGTGTTCCTGAGATATCATGATCACAAGAGTGCAATGTATGGACAAGGAATGAGGAATAATAATGCAACAAACCACAGATTTTGTTGCCCATCAGACAACCTTTATTTTACTGCATTTACAATCCAGCAGTCCACACACCAGACATTTTACATACAAAGACCAAAACAACCCAGCCACACAGCTCTGGGTGAGTAAATGATGTTTTGGTATCATTAGTCAGTTCTGAGCATTAAATGGACATCATGACATGAGCAAGTTTGGCTTGTTGTTGCACCCCAGTAAAAACCAAACAGGACTATGGCATCCTGTCCATAAAGCCTCATAAAGAGGACAATTATTGGGACATACCATATAATACTTTGTTCTTAACAGAGCTACTCATGGAGGAGGGAGGGATTCAGAGGCTGTCCCAGAAATACAAATGAGTGACACATGAAAGCAATAGCCAACAGGGTCATAAGGCCCTGATATACTCCACTACGGGTTTGCATAGGTGCAAGTGAGAAGTATAGTATAATGACAGCTTTAGAAAGGTGTTGTTTCACCATGAGTCTCCACAGTCTGCAGCTGTGCAGATGCATGAAACATCATTTGTGCTTAAACTAAAACTCTTAAAACAACGGCTGAATCCAAAATATTCCACACACTGCTTCTCAGATGCTTTGGTGTTATAATTATCCTCTCCTATCCTATCCCTTAGTCTCCTCCATTCATTTATTTATTGGCTTCCTTTTCTAAGGCAGTAGGGCAGCAATAGGTCAGAATGATGGTGGATTTTAACAATACAAACTACTTTAAAGGACTTGTGTTTACAAACTATAAAGTTTGAAGTACAATTCAGACAATTCATTTTTGTAATTGTCACATTTGAGCCAGAGTTTGAATTTCAGATAAAAAAAAAAGTGACAGCCCTGCTGACCACAGCAGTCACATGTCCATATGTACATTGAAAGTTACTGGTTGCTGTAATTGTTCCTCTTCTCCAAACTGGCTGTACAAAGATCCCTTCCTGCAGTGATTTCAATACAAGTGATGGAGGATAAAATCCAGTCCTCGTTCTTTAACTTTCCAAACAGACACTGTTATCCTGGAAGATGCCACTCAGTTCAGGGTTTCCCTTTAATTTGTCACCCGTCTATGTCAGTTCTGGAGTTTCCATGAACACAAATAAATCAACAGAAGTCTCTCTACTCTGGACCAGACGTAGTGCTGAATCAAAATATTATATTGCAATGATGCAACTGCGATTTGATTTGTGGTATAACTTTGGAGTCCAGGATTCACTATACACATGTAATACATGTGATGGAGCATTACCATTTAACAGATCATTGAAATATTAACAGCTCTGTGAACTAATCCAAGGATGAGGATGAAAATATACAAATCCAAAATGTATTTATTCTAACAAAACAAACACATAATGAACCATAGAATAATTCTCACAGAACAAACAGTAGCACTACATTCACTTGTCACTTGAGACTGACAGGCACACAGAGAGCGGGTAGAGACAGACACAGCTGATTAAAACTCTATGGGAGTTTATTTGTCCCAGTAGAAAATACAGAATACAAATACAAATCTGAACTTAATGTTAGCTAGTTCATTCTAGAATTTTCTCTCATTTTCTCTTCCTCCTCTCTCCTTCTCACCTCTACCGGGTATTTTGCAACTTTAAATATCAGTGGCAGCAATGTTCCTGTGGCGGGCCGCCGCTACAACACTCCCTTGCCGGCCTCTTGACACTGTCAGCTGCTTTTAACTTGTTACATCACCGGTAATTTCAGTTTTAGCTGTGTCCGTTCTTGGGACTAGCATACAGCTCTCAGCAGGTAGAACATGATACTGGAGTGGAGAGAGTCAGAGTGACTCACACTGCCTGCATCGCGGTGTTGCTCTGCCCTCTGTTTTCATCAAGTATCTAACTCCACAGTTAGTTTTGTGGTTTGGTCATGTAAGACCAGATGTGGTTGTAAAGATTTACAGCCTGTCACTCTGTTGCTCCTGCAGTGCTCTGTGTGTGAACTGTGAGGCAGCTAAAAAAAGTGTAACGATGTGTCCACTGACTCTCTGCTGTAAAAATAATTGCAGTCTTTGCGGTTTGCAAATCGTATTAGTTCAAATTGCTACTGCGGTTGAATTTCAAATCAAACACACAGTGACAGATCAGAAGGACAATGTTTCTGCCAGAGAAACAATATAAACTGCCTCCTCTATCTCTCCACCACACAGCAACTGATGAATGAATGCTTTACTGTTTGTTAGCAGTGGAGCACTGATTGCACTACTAGAAGACAAAAACAAGTCAAACTTTAAAATGCAATGAGATGCTGTTAGTATTCGCACCCATCATCAAGAATTGTTAAGCTCATTCTGTGCTGCATCCTCCCACAGCAAACAACATAATAAAATGAGATGACAAGCAATAATAGCACTGATTTAAAAAAAGATTTGGAAGGAGGTATATGTGCAAAAAAGGTGGTTACAAAAGTAATAACATTCAAAAAGCTAATTTTCAGCTAATACAGCTAGAAATTTACAACCAAGGGTGTGATCAGGACACACAGACATAAAAATACACAAGTAAAAAGCAGGAAAATAAGAAATCATGAGTGGGAGTTCTGAGCCTTCAGAAAAACGTAAAGTCTCTGATAGAAACCTGAAAGAATCACTTTGTTTCATTCATTTGGCTTTCTTTTCCCTTTCCTCCTCTTCATTGGTGTTCACTGCCTTTCTTAGTAGCAGTAAGGGATAGTGTTCATCTGTTGTGTTTCACACACTGTGTTTCACTTCTCTCTTAAAGTTCAAAAGTTCAAGTTCGGACTGCTGTTATCCTGCTGTGATTCATGTTGTCACCACTGTGACAGGGAATGTTGCATGTGCCTGAGCCTAAATGTGTCAACCAAAGTAAAAATAGTCTCCATTTATATAATGAGCCATACAGAAGTTAACAAACTCCAACACTAGTGCTTCCAGAGGAACAAGCTCCTCATTGATAAAATACCTGAAAGGCAGCAGAAGCAAAACTGTCCCACTTTTAAAAAGGTATGCTTCATAAAGGGGATTAAAGCTGAAACTGACATCTCCCTCTATGGATAATAAAAATCATTTCATAATGCTTTGTAGGTCATTTATAAACCAATAATAAAAACAACTGTTGGAATGCCAGGTAGTTAAAAATATTTTTGGCTTGTTGTGACGTTTGCTGCTAAAATAGTTGGTAAGCCTTTAAAGCTCATGAAATATTCAATATTCTGCTTTCCTCAGCAGCTTGTCTCTGACTGTGTTTGTCTGCTGTTTTCTGCTGAGTGGACAGTGACTCTGTCAGAGCTTTTTCTGTGAAAACAGCTTCCTGAAACCAAGACAGTAAAGTCCCGCCTGTTAAAACAAAAACCATGAGCTAAAAGATGCTGAAAAACTGTAGAGCTGAGAGCAACTGTGGAAACAGGTGATAACTCTGCATCAGTTTGCCACTACAAGAAACTGCTTCATGTTGCACGCAGTGACTATTTAATTGTACTTGTGGTGCATTTTGAACTGTGTGTATTTTGATTAACAGCAGCCAGAAAGTGACACCTACAGTTAATGTAAGTGTGATAAAAGAATTAAAATGTTTCTCAAATTCTGTCTCAAATGTGTTGTGCACTAAAATGTAGCATACCATTAGAAGTTACTAGTTAGAAATCTGACTCAGTAATGTCAGCCTTATCTATCTAAAATTTGTTAAGTGATTGTAATAGAACAAGTAAGACCAGCTGTAAAAGCCCTGAGGAGAGAAAACGAGCCAAGGTTTGTTTTATTGCTTATGAATTCAACTTTTCATTTCTAAGAGGAAGAACGTGTTATATCTTTGTTCAATGGTTACATGGAGTAGAATTAATCATTATTTTATATTATCAGTGGATCAATGTGTAATGTGAGCTAAAAGGTGATAACATGCCTGTGTTGTGTTAACAGCTTGTTGAGGATTATCATCAGCCAGAAAGATTTTTCAAAACCTGGCAACTGAGAAGTTGTTCTTATTAACAGCTTATAGCTGTGCCATAAAGCATTAGTTAATAGCTTAACTGCTATTTAAGTCATTAGTTATGGTTAATGACTGCTCCATAGAGGATGCCTTATGAGAAAGTGGTACCTCAAACATGTGAAATTAAACAAAAAGAGGACAGATGGATCTAAAAGACCACAGATATATAACATCACACCTAAACACTACCATTCTAATGAAAAACAGATGAAACAAACATAAGTCCATGCAAAAAATATTCTGTACATTATCATCCCAAAGACAAACACAAGAGTTCTCTGGGAGTAAAATCTCTTTAAGAGTGTCTGGTTTTGGATGAATTAGGTAATAAATATGTCAGCAGAGAGCTCATCATCTGAGAGATTAAAGAGTTCAGCAGATTGACAAGTCAGACTGAGAAGAGCTGGAATACAGGCTGACAATACCATCCACCAATCAGCAGACTGACCTGCTGTGAGTGTACGTGTGTGTGTGCGTGTGTGTGTGTGTCAGCAGTCTTTTCACATTCCATAGTTAACAGAGCTCAGAGCTGGTCTCTTCTTGCCTTTAATCTTCAGGGATCCATAACGAGCCTGGTGACAAAACAATGGAAAGGATACACTCAAAATGTGTCTACACAACACTTTACATACAGGCCCTTCTCTATGTGACTTCTCTCAGACCAGTTTTCTTTTTTACTTATAAGTAAAATATGCTTATATAGTTACAGATGCTTTTTGCTTTCTGAAGAGATATTTCTAGACAGTACAGAACAGGACACTTACATCTTTGCGAACTCTGGACCGTGCGAGCTTGACACTCTGCGACCGTCTCAGTCCTTTCTGACTGACGGCCTCGTCCTCAGAGAAGGTCGGCTCTGCCTCCTCATCTGTCCTCTCCTCCTGGTCATAGAGGTACTCTGAAAAACATACACAACACACACATAACAAAATTCTTCATTTCAAAGACTTCTCAAAAAATAAATAAATTAAGACATTGTACTTAAGATAGAGACAATAAAAACTTACTTAAATAAAAACTATAATGACAATTACACTCCATTTGTCAGATCACCACCTAAATGATGCCAAATCACAGTTAAAATGAATATTTGATGTTTTTAGCTGTGTTACAGTGAATGAACCCTGACAATCATGTGTGACTGCTGATCATTATAGACTGTGATGGTTGGCCTGTGGTGATTTTGTTTTGGGGTGGCAGTGTAGAAAACTGAATTAAATGAAATGCACCTGGTCCAGCAGAGGTCAGCAGATATTCAGCAAACACCAGCTGTTACTGCTGCCTCCCTGTGTAGCTCACTCATCATAGAAACACAAGTTACAAAGGTCATACAGAAACTGACACAAAAACTAGACATTTCACATTACAGCATGGAAAATCAACTTTACGGAAAATGAACTGCTCATCTCATTCCCCTAAAATCATTAAATTTTCTCAAAAATCAATAGTGCGTCTTATAATCCAGTGCTTATGTATGACCTTTGGTTGTGTTTACTAACCTCGAACTGATTTTATGTTGTACACATTATGGCTAATAACGCATTAGTAATATGTTGGCCTACAGATAGGCCTACTGTGCAACATACTGGTAATTTTGCGGTGTGCGTGTATAAGGACCCCAAAATGCCACCTGTTGAGACATGCTTACGATGCAGATTTCATACTCAAGGCTATAAGTCACACATTAGAACACGGGAATAGAGCAGCTGCGAGAGAATTCATACATACATACATTAATGTATGTTGTATTTTTGTGTTACAGCTGAACAAAGGTTTTGTATTTTTGTGTTAGCCTACAACTGAACAATGTTGAGAGTTACTGTAAATTAGTTGAATAAAGTTGGACTTATCCGACACATGTTTTGTTTCGCTTATTGCACCTTATAATCAGATGCGCCTTATAATCCGATGCGCCTTATGTGTGGACAATGACAACAATTGACATGTTAATTGATACTGCGCCTTATAATCTGGTGCGCCTTATATCCCGAAAAAAAATACAGTACTCTGATGGTGGCAGAGCTGCCATGCAAGGTGCTGGTCTTCCCAAGCCTTATTGAACATGACAAGTTTACCAGTGCCGGCAAAATAATTCCAAATAAATTTCAAATAATGAAAAGAAAACAGCATTTTCACCATGTTTTGTTAACTACAAAGTTCTGGTTTCCAGTTCAGTAGTTCGCAAACCATCCCACAAGGACAGAGACCCACAACATCATGAGCTATCTGGACTCTGGAATCCTTTAAAGTTCTTCTACCAAGTACACTGCCTCATATTGACAGTAGACAGAGTTTGGTTTGACCTGCTGCTGAGCTTTACTGTCATTCACAACGCATTACATTCCAACTATTCTGTTGCCTTTTAGCATAAAAGAAACAACAAAAATGCATGACATTTTGACCAAAGTCATCCACACCTACTTTCTGCTCATGATTTCTGAATTTGAATCCTTGCTACACCACCACATCCCCTGAGATCCCAACCAAACTTTCAGCAGCTGTCCATATGGTTAGAGGTACTGAAGATATGAGTACTGTGTACCCTGTGCAGCTCTGATCAAAGCTTGTGATGCAGTTCACTGGACAACAATGTAGCTCTGTGGCACATACAAATCAGACCATACATTCATTGTTGGTTTGGCTCTGCACTTGAGATTCATTGACACAATATAGAGTATCACCAGAGTTATCCTTTAAGTCACACTATATGTTTTATGAACAATTGCCTGTAGAAAACCATGCTGCCCAAAAACAGAGGACCAATATGGCCACCGGACAGTATATGATGTCTTGTGAAAACTTTTCTCAGCAGTGATGGTGTGTTCCATTTACATCAGAGGTCGGAACTCGGAACCAGAGGTGACGTCTACTCTGAGTTAACGGTGTTCCAGTTGAGAAGTCAAAATAAATATGGACACTCATAGAGCCTTTTTAGTTCCTCTTTCGCAATATAGACAACTTCAAAATTAATCTGCACTCCACCCGAAGAACAACTCAGTTGTCAACATTTGATTTTAATGTAAACACTTCATAAAGCTCCTCTCAAATTCACTGAAACATTAAGCCATGAATGTGAACCGCTTCAAACGTATCCCAGACTAGCCATTATTACTGCTAACTACTGTTAGCAATACCAGTTGATAACAATGCTCTATGTCGTATGATGAATGGTACTATCTGTATGACTGACTTAATGTGGAACAAATAACTGACTGAACTGCAATAAACAGTAAAATGAACAGTGTTCTGAACTATTGAGGTGGTAGCCATCTTGATTTCTTATAACAGGGTTGGTGGGGTTTCTCTCGACTTTCCGAGTTGGAATTCCGACTTAGAACTCTGACATTCTGTCTTCCGAATACAACTGAAACACACCATGAGAACCATATGAAAGAGAGCAGTTTGAGAGTGAAAACATCTTCCCTTGCCCCCTTTCTTTCCTTCATCTCTCAAAGTCTCCCTGCTGGCTGTCTGAGCTGAATACATAAAACACTCTTTCCTAGTAAAATGCTGTCTACCAGCCCTCCTTCCCACAATCCATCCACCTCTTCTTCTAATTCACTCCTCCTCCATTCATCCCTTACATCTCCTCTCTCCTCCCATACATTCATCTCTGTCCTCTCTTCCTTCTCCTGCACTCCCTACTCTCTCTCTCCATACCCCACTAACTGGCTCTGCATATTTGTGTGTACATGCATGCATGTGTGTGTGAGTGACTGAGAGGGATACGCAGAGGAAGAAGCAACAGAGAGAGAGTGTTTGACATTCCACCAGCATCCCACTAAACCTCATCTCATCTTCTTTGTCTGCTGGGAAGTCGTCCCCCCCCACACACACAAAGTGCTTTCATTGAGCAGGAAAGGGAACATAGGATGCAGCACACAAAGAAAAACAAAGAAACATAAAAAGCAGAGTAAAAAGCTGATGTGGCATGGTGTTGTGTTGCAGTACTATTGGCAGCCCTGTTCATGTGCTTACTCAAGTGCATGTCATGACCTAGGGGCATTCTTGAATTGCTTTTTAAAAATTCATTTCGGCAGCATGAAGGGAGAAGAAACATGTTGATGGAGTCTTAATAACATCAAAAATCTCTTAATGGTTTTACTAAGTTTTACCACTCCAGTTTCCATGATGCTTCAGGTGATTGACACAGGAAGTTTAGTCTTGCTGTGGGGTCAGTGAGTGAGGTGTGGGCTACAATGGAATAGAGGCTGAAAATTTTGAGGGAAAACTGCAGGTCACATGATTCCTGTGGGATAGGAGTCAATCTGGAACTGGTGGTGGATTTCTGCAGGAGCAGACACTCCCCCCCAGCACCAGGTGAACATCCAGGGAAGAGACATTGAGATGGTGACATCTTATAAGTACCTGGGTGTTCAGCTGAACAATAGACTGGACTGGACAGACAACAACCACTGCACTTTATAAGAAGGCTCAGAGCAGACTCTACCTGCTGAGGAGACTCAGGTCCTTTGGAGTGCAGGGAGCACTGCTCAGGACTTTTTATGACACTGTTATGGCATCAGCCATCTTCTATGGAGTGGTCTGCTGGGGCAGCAGCATCTCAACAGCAAACAGGAAGAGACTGGACAAGCTGATCAAGAAAGCCAGCTCTGTCCTGTGGTGCCCTCTTGACCCTGTGGAGGTGGTGGAGGAGGATGACAGCATTGAGACAATGAGCTCCACCCCATGCAGGACAGTCTGACAGCACTGAGCAGCTCCTTCAGTGATAGGCTGCTTCACCCAAAGTGTGTGAAGGAGAGGTATCACAGGTCCTTCCTTCCTGCTGCTGTCAGACTCTACAACCAGCACTGCTCCTAATACACCACATACTCAATGGACCATTTTCACTAGGTTCTGCACTTTAATTAATCCATCCTAACCCAAAACAGCTGCTATCAGTTATATCATTGTGTGCAATACCATTTTCAAATGTGCGATATCTATATTTAGTTCATTTTCTGTCTATATAAAAAGTCCTGTGAGTATTGCTCTTCTGTTAATATTTTTTCTATTATACTGTCATGTTTATACTGTTGTGTATATTTTTTTATAGTATTATCTTTACTCGTATTTATGTCTTTTTCATCTTTTCAATCACTTATTCTGCTGCAACACTGTAAATTTCCCCATTGTGAGACTAATAAAGGATTATCTTATCTCACTATTCATCATGGACAGGGGTGGGACAGTCAACGGAGCAGCTGAACAGGAATCATAACAACAATATGTCAGTTTGTATATATAAATATGAAGTTCTAATATGAATAAGCACCATTTTCTTTATTTTGAACAAAGTACTTGTTCTCGTCTTTTTTTATTCTCTCCTGTCCACTCTGGTTGCTGGTTGGTTGCAGTGACCAGTGCATGATGTGTTGACTGTGTGATGATCCTCTCTTTAGTGAAGGTATTTTGATTGATGAATTAATGAAATGTATTTCTAATGCCATATTTTCACAGATGATCCAGTGTTCTGCATTGCCTAGAGATGTCTATAACTGGATAGCTTTTAATATATAAGAGATGTTTAAACACAATGGTTCTGGTTGTTGAATATAAGGAGTGTCTTATCTGTGACTTTTAAGCAGATTTATGGATGTTTATTCTCAATGGATACCGCTAGCACTGTAAATAGTCAGCTTTGGTGATTATGTGTATGATGTCTGTGCATCAAGTTTGTGTTACAACTCAAATCCTTATGTAAATTACACCAATCAGTCAAAGTGAGTCAAATGAGTCAAAATGTGCCAGACTTGTAACAGTCACCTAAGACCTGGTTCAATGCCCCAAAAACCTGCACTATGATATCAGACTTTTAAGTTTTGATGTTCTGTCAGATCTTTCTAACTTCTGTACAATTCATTTAGATTGAAACATTTTTGTTTGTATAGGTGTTTTTGCAGGACATTGTGATATCACAGTGAAGATGACCTGTGACTATTTAGATATAAAATGTCATCACTTCATCATTTAATCCTATTAGACATTTGTGTTAAATTTTGTCATAATTAGTGTATGGATGCTTGAGTAAGAAATGCGTTCTTTTTCCAGGAAAGCTTCCACGTGCATCGCAGTTGTCCTCAGTGGATCAAGTTTTCTCAGTTTTTCTTGGAGACAGTGATGCCAGCAAACTTGAGCTTGAACTGTTTTACCTGGTCTCAACATAACTTCACAAAAAAAGTATAATATTTGTGTGTGTGTGTGTGTGTGTGTGTGTGTGTGTGTGTGTGTGTGTGTGTGTGTGTGTGTGTGTACCTGCTCCGTCAGCAGCATCAGTGCTCTGAGATCTCCTGATGGCAGGATTGGCTGAGTGGGAGCTATACTGGTACAGCTGGTTTCCTCCATCATCTTGCTGGCTTATCTGTGTGAGGTCATGCATACTCAGGCTACGCAGCTTCTCGGTGATGGCACCCTGACCCTGTCACAGACACACATACCAATCAATCTTACCCCAGACCTCTAAGGGATCAAAGAGGACACAATCCCACACAGTGATGAAGTGAATATGTGACATGGGGAATGCTGAACACAACTTCAGACTCCTTCCCTCAACATCTATGTGTGAGTGTGAGAGTCTAGTGTTTCCCACTGAATATCTGATAGCGGGAGACTATTTGGAGTAAGGTGAGAGTTTTTGTTCCAGACAATAAATCTCAATTTGTGTTTATGTAAGACATAAGTACATGATTATCTGTGAGTCTTTTGTGTTGTTTCAAATTTATTGGTTACTATTACACAATTTATCTACTGCATCAAAAAGACACTTGATTGGAAGTAGGAGCAGTTTGAGAGACCTGGGCTGGGGAAATAACATGAAGTATCAGGGTCATAGATATACTGTATATACTAGGGATAGGCCGATTATCGGCCAGGCCGATTATCGGCGCCGATATTCAGCATTTTGACGCATAACGGCATCAGCCTTTTTTTTAAATCCTATGGCCGATAAGAGATCAATTTAAAACTGGGTTATTTTGGCTCTAATGCCTCTCTATCTGCAATCACTACTCTGTCTCCAACATTGTCCTACCCACAGCACCATCTGATTGGTTACACGCAGAGCCACGGACCAGGTTACAGCCAATCAGCAGTGAAAGCTGTGCATGTACAGTGCTCATGCACACACAGCGGAGAGGAGAAAAAGTTTTGCTAGGTGGAGAAGCTCCAAGCTAAGAGATGCTGCTGACCCTGGGAACTCCCTGCACTTTTTGTTTTTGTTTGAACTTAAAACAAAGATAAGTTAAAGATAAAATAACATTTCAGTTATATTGAAATTTTGGAAAACTTTATTTACCGTAGAAACTTCAGGAGTTTTCATTTAACTTTATAAGACATGCTGCTGAGCCTGGGAGCTCCCTGCACTTTTTGTTAGAATTTTAAAACAAAGATGTCTATTGTCTAAGATAAAAAAAAACCTTTAAAATGTTGCAAATCTGAAAACTAATAAACAAACAAACAAAGTTAAGTGTTGGAGTTTGTATTATTCAAAATTTTGATGCCAATATTTTCACTTTTACTGCAAATGAATGTCGGCTCCAAATATCGGTTATCGGCCTCCTTGACTACTAATAATCGGTATCGGCCCTGAAAAAACCATATTGGTGTATCTCTAGTATATACCATATACAGTGGCTTCAGTATTCAGACCTCTTCCTAGATTTAAATGTAAATGGATAAAATTGCCATTCATCAGTCTACACTGAGTAATCCATAATGAGTGAAAAGTGAAAACATGTTTTTACAATTTTTTGTAAATTTATTCAAAATCAAAAAGTTAAATATCTAATTTACAAAAGTATTCAGAGCCTTAATTCAGGACTTTGTAGAAGTCACTTAGGCAGTTACAGCTTTAAGTCTTCTTGGGTAAGTCTCTACAAGCTTTGTACACCTATATTTGGACAGTTTATGCCATTCCTCCTGCCAGATTGTGCTGAAAAGTGAACCATCGCCCCCGTCAACCTCATAATTGCTGTGGCAGATTAGTAGTGACAAGGACAACTGTTATGTCTTCATCAGTTGTGTGAACCAGATATAAAAATGTCAGTTTGTAACACTTTGATCTCTCAAGATGCTGTGTCATCATTTAGAGACATGCAGGGGAGAGAGAGAATATGACCACATGTACAGAGAAATATATTTGTAGTAGTGACACCAATTTGTAAAATATCATGGGTACTGCTGAAACCTGAGTTAATGTAACATAATCAATCATCTGCATCAGATCAGCCAATTCAACATTAACAGTTTGTCCCTAAAAAGCCTGACTAGTACATCCCTGATATCATGTGTCTAAAATACAGACCACTAGTCAAGATATGTCTATATTGCATTTATTTTGAATGGAATACTATTTTCCCAATTTAAATTATAACATGAGCTTAAAAATTTGAGTGAAAAGTTGAATGTTGAGAATAAATTTCAGAACTGTCTCTGTACTGCTTTAATGACATCATGTTCTTGAGCTAGCACTGAATATTCCCACCATGTTTCACTGAAGGTGTGATAAACTCTGTCCCGTTCGTCTCCTGACATACACCCTGCTGTCACTGCCATAAACCTCAAACTTGGATTAATCACTCTACAATAGTCTTTTTTCCTTCTTTTGCTGATTGAAGTCTTTTGTTCTTTTTAAAATCAGATTATGTGTCTGTGGTGAAGTTGCATTTCTGTCTCTCAAGGAGTTGAGCTTTATGTACTGATCTTCTGATGGTGTAGTCATTTTTGGTCTGCCTGACGCTGAGAAAACCCTTCTTAGAACAATTTGACTTCTGACACTTTCTCGGTTCTGATGTTGTTTTTCCCAATATCACAATACAACTTAGTAAGCAACGATGTGATGGAAACTTGAGGCACAGCCTGATTTGTAACAGATGTAACAGTGGCTGAGAGCCATCTTAACACAAGCTTCAATGGAAAGATATAAATCAAGGATATATGACCTTTTGTATGAAGGGCCTTTTTTTCTACATTCTGTAATGTTGCAGCCACATGCTAAAATAAATAACTCAATCTAAAATCTATCTACAAATTCTGTTTTCACTTTCATTCTGTCACTATGGGGTATTGAGTGTAGATTGATGAGGGATTTTTTTTTTTACTTTAGCATGAGACTGCAACATAAAAAATGTGAGCAATGAAAAAATAGGTCTGAATACTTTCCAAATGCACTGTATACTAATACAAACACTAAAAAAATGTTATGATGATTGGTGACATTACTGACCAGAGACCAAAATGAAGACATCATAGACACAGATCACAAAATGAAGACCATAAACAGGACAAAGGGAAAAAAAATACCTGAAGAGATTTTTGATGAAACATAAAGAAACAGGGAGGATGAAATGAATAAAACTCTGAACATCACGCAATACAAATGAAGAAAAAATATGGTGTTACGTGTAATATTGAGTTAAATGTATTTTGATTCTTTATAACTACACTGATAAGAGGTGGTAATGGATACTGATATTTACTCTCAGCTACCAGGCCTGGTAAAAGAACAGAAATGGATGGGGAACATAGCAGAATAACGCTGGTATGAAATGAAACATTCTGTCCATGCAGCTTACTGATTGGTTTTTACCTCCCAGAGGAGCCTGCTGACACACAGAACCCCTGAAGAAAAAAGGATGTCAGCACAGAGAGAAAAGAGAAACAAAGTCACAAGAAGGTTAGCTTGTAAGCAAGCTGGGGCAGATCCACACATCAATGTGACTAAAAAGTAAATAAAAACCACACAGTGCAGCTGTCAGTCTTTCTCAAATCCATATTCATGGCAGTCAGATACTTTGAGCAGAGGAAGTCCAGCAGAATTGATGCAGTGTTGCCCTGTTGTAATGCACTTATATAAACTGTTATCAGTATTGGCAGGAGTACATTACTTTGTGTATGCGAGTATTTTCCAGAAAGGGCTTGTTGTACAGTGTTTGGGGTGTTACAAGCCCCATGAACAGAAACAGCAAACACACAATACTAGGGGACCGATAATATTTAGTCAATTAAAATGATCATTAATTTACAAGTCCATTACACCGTGAATCAGTGGGCAAGGACCTAAGGATGGCAGGCAAGTTGTCAGAAAGCATGTAGCAGCAGGAGAGGATATGTAAAAGCATTCCTCCATGCAGCTGGTATGTTTTTGTCAGTATGGCAACGTACCAATAATGCTGTAAGAGTCGGAGTTCAATTTACTGTGAAAACCAAAGGGGGCACAGCAGGATATTTTCATGCCACAGTGTCCAGCTCAGTTTGGGAGTAAAGCCATGCATCTTAAACAATATGAAGTACAATATTCATGACCTTTCCATTATCACCACTGACCATTTGTCAATACCATGGCCTCTTGGTTAAGACTGATGAATTCAAATACCACCCCAGTAACAAAGCAGGATAGTGCTGACTGTGCATTTTAGATACACACATGCGAAATATTAACATTTAATTTTATTTTATTATTTATTGAACAGTTTTGTGAAAAGTGTCTAAAGAAAGGCTGTGAAAATAATGTGTGTAAGTGCAGCCTACTCACAAATTTGAGATGTCTCCATTATCATGAATCAACAACAACAGAAACAGCTGATGAAAGCTGTGAGAGAAGAAATGTCTAAAAAACTGTTCTCTTTACACCTGCAGAGGCAATTTAAACCAGCCTCAGGCTACATGCATATCAATATGCAAGCATGCTGCATGTATAATGAAGCGCCCATTGCATATACATGCTTTGAGTGAGTCTCAGGAGTTTCTTATTTAATAAAATCACCTGTTAAAAAGGCTGATTTCCCATTGGTTAAATACTGAGATGCATTTGTTAAACAAACCACAGCTCCAGTCTCTGTTGAAACCTTTCAGCTCTCTGAGCTATTTGGTTTAGTCTGTCAGGTTCAGACAAATGAATTTCATGCTTAATACAGCTGGTGTTATTAGGTAAAGGTTAATCACCTAAAAGGATCTGAAACAGCAGTGTAGCCTAAAACTGTTGCTATAAATCACAAGCAGCAAGGGAAGAAGAGAGAAACAGTAAAGACGAGGAGAGCAACAAAAATATATGATATAAACAGAGAGGGAAGACAGGACAGATGAGTTTTCAGACGGAGAAGACAAATTAGAAATAGATACACAAAGCATAGGATCGTGACTTCCTATCATCCACTATTAAGTTGGAAACAATTCTACTGCTTGGAGGTTTCTATTTTCACGTTGACGATAATTCATGCACTATTGCCTCTGACTCTTTATCTCATAATCTTTTAACTTTACTCAACATGTGACTGGTCCTACACACAGTGGTGATCATACTCTTGATCTTATTATGTCACTTGGTCTAGATATTGGATCTATCTGTACTGAGGACCTATCTATTAGTGATCATAAATGTAATTCTTTCAGTCTTTCTTGCAACCTCAACATCTTTCCCACCAAGCAAATTAAGTATTCCCGATATATCACAGTCTGTGGTTAAACAATTCATAGAAATGTTTGAATGTATTTGATGATGATGTACAGTCTGTCCTGTCCATCAATTCACAGTGGCTATATATACTGGACAAAGTAGCGCCTCTTAAACTTTAACAATTCAGTGCTGTAAAATCCCCTCCTTGGTTCACTGAACCTATCCACAGTTTTAGGCGCACTTGTCGTAAAACGGAGCGCCTCTGGAAAGTCACAAAACTTGAGGTCCACTGTTTATACCTTAAGGAACTCTTATAATATACTCTCTTCTAATGATACAGTGAAGGATACAAGAGCCTCCTGTTATTTAAATGTAATATCTATGGGGAAAAGAAAGTGCTTTTTGACACAGTAAGTAACATTGTTTCTCCATCAGTGCCAAACATACCAGTCTTTTCAGATAAGGACTGCAATGATTTTCAGACTTTTTTTGTGGAGAAGGTTAAATGCATTAGAGAAAATATCATTCCTTCTGCCAGTCCTTTTAATCATGGTCCACAGTGGAATATCTATGTTATTGGTTTTTTGTAATTACAAGCCTAAGCATGTTTAACATGTTATAATATGAAAATATGGTGTTGCACTGAGACATGAAGACAAGAAAAAAAAAGGTAAAAGGCGACTCAGCCAACATGAGTTCTGCTCAGTGTCTCAGCAACATTTACTTTAAGTTGTTTTTCTTTCTTTTCTTCTTTTCTCAATTTCATATCACAATAAACAGATTATCTTAGGTATTTAGACCTTTGCCAATTTAATAAATAATGGGCAGATTAATTGATAATGAAAATAATATTTGGCTGCAGCCCTGTTATTTTTGTGTCTTTGACAATCTTCATTCAGAATTTGCTGAACATATAATAATAACAGTATCATATAATAATAAAACATAATAGTAACAGTAGTAACAGTATCATGTATCAAGCTAAACCATATCTATGCTAGATGGCTTCTGCTGTGACTGTGGACCTGACATGATTCATTCTGTTTAGTAGTAGATTCCCTCTGCTTGGGATTACCTCAGTGCAGTGAAGCCTTACACAGGAGATCAGCAGGGATTATCTGATACACTCAGGTATTCACGCAATGCTGATCAAACCAACCAAATACACTTCATTTACACTGACTCTGCAGTAAGTGGTAGCTGAAGGACACAGCACTTGGGCGACACACATAGAGGATAAATTTGCATATTTAGTGTTTCAGATACAATATCACATTCAAGTCAAGATTTTTATTCAGGATTGTCTGTTGTGATAAATGCAACTCTCCTGCATTTATTTACACACTAATGGCACTATTTCTGCCTGTGTTCTCTCAAGTATGATTTAGCAAGTCGAGTCAGGACATTCTGTGCCGCCAGGCTGAATTTGGCAAAACAACCTCCTGGATTGCTCTATCGTACAGCACAGGTAGAGGGAGCTGTTGTATCTAAGTAAAGGATACTAAAGGTGGCATCTCATAAGGCAGATCCTCCTCAGTAAGGAGAGGGTGAGGGAGGGGAACAGAAAGCACTGGGATTTATGGGAAATGACTCAATTTGATGAAAAACCACAGATGTGAGACGCAGGGTCCAAAATGCTCCAACCATGCTATTGATGCTATTTTTGGTAAACACAAAAGACATGTAGAATGAACTGACAATTGCAGTGCATTAATGATAAAAACAGAGTGCCAGAGAGACTTGCCTTGACAGCTGCAGTGACAGCGGCGGTGGCTGCGATGCTCAGGCCCTGCTTGCCAAAGTTCACCATGGTTTCATAGCTTCTCTCTTTGGCCTGCACAATATACTCATCTATTTCCTAGAGGGACACAATCAGTAACACTTTTCTAGTAGACAGTTTAATTGAGAAATAAAAAGTGTGACTAATTTGTTCAACAACAAATAATCCATGAATACAGAGGCAGACATGGATGGGATGGGTGGATGGGTGATCTTACCCTCTCTCTCGAGGACAGTAGAGGGTGCAGACACTTCCTGTAAATGAGACTTGCTCCTCTGGTGTAGGGGGACAGCAGCCAGATCACAAAAGCTATCTTCAGCTCATAGTAGAGAGGAAACCTGGAAATGTGGATGAACAGAGGGACCATCCAAATACTGAAGAGAGAGCTCTCAGCATTGCTGCTGATTGCAACTGGTCAAACAGATGTGATGTCTCATTGAAACAAGTACAACTGCAACAAACACAGCAACAACAGCAGTCATAATTTGGCTACTGTATCTATACTGATCAGGAAAGCCAATACACTAAAACCGAAAAACTGTGGAGAATGCTTGTAGGAAAACCCAAAACCTCCGGGCCCTCATTAGTATTAGTGGAAAGACATGGAGTCAGTGGTTAAACCATAAAAGGGATAAAACTGTCAATAATCCATGATCACAAAGTGAAAGCTGACTACTCATTGAAGTCCAGCTGGCCACTTTATATTTTTGATTCTAATAAAAACATCTTTGAGTAATAAGTTGTGTTTTGCTATGTGTGTACATTTTACAACCACTGGCCTCCACTTCAAAACAATGCGAGAATGACGGTAGAGAAAGGTGTCTATTTGTCTGTATCAGTCCCACCCCCACATGCTCTGTTGGAACGTGTGTGTATGTACACGATCAGTTGAGAGGTTGTGTCCTGCCGAGCAGAAAGAGAGTTGTCTTCGGTGTTTGACAGGCAATAGCAAAATAATTGATGACACAACACAGAAAGAACTGCATTGACTGCACAGACAGGGTACATCTTCAGTGGACGGGCTACAACTGAAATTACCAGTGGCAGCAACTTGATGATTGCACAGTATACCATAAAAAGTCCACTGAAAGCTGTAAAAGACACTTATGGGATTAATGAATTAATAAATTATGTATATTTACAGGCTTTCTAAAGCCGAGCCAGCTCTAAGATGCACTGAAAACACACTAAAACAGGCAGATGCTGTCAAATTTTAAGTTTACATTTTAAAATTTAGAGTGTCCTAGAATTATTTGTTTTTGGGTTGGGTTTTTTTTTTTTGCCAAATACAAAGAACGTGAATTTCAAAGGGTTCACATACTTTTTTTTGCAACTGTAACTGTCAAAAAACAATAGTTTGAATTTGAAGTTTGAGAGGATCTAGCAGTAAGAATGGGAGGTGTGCAAAGCTTGTAGAGACCCAAGAACACTGAAGCTGTAACTGGTCAGGGGGATCTACAAAGTGCTGAATTAAGGGTCTGAATACTTTTATAAATGAGAAATTCTAGTTTTTGATAATAAATTTTCAGATTTCTAAAAACATGTTTTGCATTTTAGAAAAGTGAAGGGGTCTGACTAGTTTCTGAAGCTACTTAATGTTGGGTTGGTTGCCATTTTTGTGACCCTGAGTGGCTTGTGGCGCTCTCAAGAGGGTTTGTTTCCCTTTTCAATTACTGTATCCCATACTGCTATCTTGCATGAGTGGGGTGTTTGTTGGACAATAAATTGCAATAAACCATGTTACTGTCACCTTAAGACCAGTTTATGCCATATAAATTATTATAAATTATACAAAACAGCATTGTAATGCAAGTGAAGCCTTTCAACAATACACACTGAAAAGGATGCATAAAAAGGGACTTATGAGACTGACTGCTATGCATTTGTGTGTGTGTGTGTGTGTGTGTGTGTGTGTGTGTGTGTGTGTGTAACTCACCATGCCAGTGTGAGGTCAGTGATGGTCTCCACCACAGTGTAGAGGGCAAAAACAATCCAGTACATCATCCACCGCACCTGACAGAGACAACAGTGAGCAATGAAGAAACAAACAATCTAAAGCCAAAAAAAGATTTTTCCAACTTTGAAAAATCTGTATCAGTATCAGCCTCACAAACGGTTATGAATATCTAATTAAACCCTGCAGCCTTTTGCGTCAACTACCACATGTTGAAAGTGTGGTAAAAAAATCATATTCAGAAAATCAAATATATTTCTGACAGAGCAGAGCTATTGCAAGCTGGAAAAATATAGGAATGTCATGAATTCTAACTGTTTTAGTAGAGTTGCAGTGCCTATTGTTCTCTTCTAACCGTGCTCTGAACTAATCTACCAAATGAACATGGTCACTATTTAAGGAATTTAATTACTGAATTTAAGATACTTTATTACTTGGTAAAGCATGTCTCTTCTCAGGCCAGTAGTAATGAGGTTTAGGATTTTATATTGGTGTGCTTTTATGCTTTCTGCTGTCCTCCCTGCTCCCTTGTTCCTCCTGTCCCTCTCTAAGGGCTTTTCATGTTGTCCTGGCTGGATTTCCATATCAAAGCCAGCAGTAGATGGTGGCAGGCAGGGAGACAGTCGCATGGTATGCTGAGGTATTAGCCAGACCCAGCTGCAGCCGCATGACTGAACACACACTGACATTAGCTAATGAAATGTCAGTGTGTGTGTGTGTGTGTGTGTGTGTGTGTGTGTGTGTGTTCATGGATGAGTGGTAGAGTAAAAAGTGTATGTCTGAAGGAGGGAGAACACAAGAGAAGGACAATGAACTCAAACACATATTCACCCGTCTCATAAGAACAAAGTCTCTTACAAAATTACAAACACACCTGCAGGTTAATTCACATCAGACAGGCACTGTTCACACATAGACACACACACATTACACTGTCTGCACCACTGCTGCTGGACTGGTTAATTGGTGACCTCATTGTGAACTTCCTCCAATCACACACACAGAGGCTCAAGGGAATGATAAATGTAAAGGAGAGATTAAATCCCAGAGCCAATGAGACATCTAATTCATGTTTCAATCTCCTCCTGCTTCTACCACTTCTGTCTCTCCTCTACCTCTCCCTTTCATCTTCCACTTCATACCCTTTCCCTCTCTCTCTGTCTCTACCAGCATTTTTTTCATCTCATCTGTAGGGGGGACATCAAGACATGACCTCAGTGAAATATACAGCAGCCATTTTGCCTTCCTGAGGCAATAGCAGACATTTACTAGCCCTGTCTTTGAATAACTGGCTTCCATTAAAAGAGAAAGAGAAAAAAAACACCTGACATCAGCTCTCTACAGCCAATGGGCTGACTGGTAAGACTGAACTTGGTAGACATAGCATGGAGATAGAGCTGGGCAGCAGTGGCAGACTGACCAATAGCAGGGGTACAGGCTACAGCCCCACCAGCAGTTCACTATAAGATTTAATGATTATAGGTTGGTGTTTTGTTTTATGCATATTTATGTGAACTTAAAAAGTGAAAATAAGCCTAATCTAGCATCTAATTTAATTAAAATATAGCTGCATTCATTGATTAATCAACAGATTATTTTCTTGATTAATTTTTCAGCAGATTAATCAGTTAGTCATTTGGTCTATAAAATGTCACAAAATAATGAAAAATACCCATTACAATTTTCAGTAACTTAAGTTGATATATTCAAATTGCTTGTGTTCTACCAAATTCACTTTACTATAAAAAAGGACTATGAAAACCACCTGTGAATGCTTCTCTCCACCTCTCTCTCCTACAGACCTCTGTCTAGTTCTCCCCAGTTGTAGCAGATCTACAGAAGCTTGCAGATCATAGCTGCACACTTCTGTTTGCAAAGTTGACACTCCCGTTTGTGGTCATCTCTTTTAACAAAATGCAGCCCCACCAACAACTTCTTTGACATGGTGTCAGTTTGGAGCTCACCTAGAGTGGTAAATGGTAATGAACTTGTACTTATATAGCTTTTCTAGTTGCATTTGCCACTCAAAGTGCTTTACACTACATGTCGAATTCACCCATTCACACACACATTCATACAACGCTTGCTCTATTCTACAAAGTGCTCTAACACATGCACACCCATTTGCATTTCTCCTCGTGAAAGTAACACCAGCAACTGTCCAACCAATGGGAGTTTGGTCGGCCAAGAGTATATCGACCACCTCCAGGGTTTGTGTTGGTTTTTCCTTTAATTTGTTGCCCATCTCTAGCTCATTACATTGAACATTCCTTTGCTTATTTTATGTCATTTTGTTAACCTTTGTCACATTGTGGTATACACCCAGTTGCCTTGCCTTTATTTGGCCAAACTAATGCCATCTAATACAACAGTTCTAAAATAAATCCCACCTTCATGAAGTTTCTAATGTTACGTTGTCTCGAGTTGTCTCTATTATTTTGTCCAACCACTCTTGTATCAATGAGGGTAGGCTAAACATCACAACAACTGAACATAACAATTTTCATGAGGGGAGGATTTATTGCAGGATTAGATAGACTTTAGCTAGATGGACAATAAGTGTAAATAAATTCCATAAAATTTTTCATATTCATACAGTGATAGTGATTTCAGCCTCTTGTCAGCAAGTACACATACCAAGTAAGAAAACCTGTGTATATCTTTAGCATTGTGCTAATTTTACTGGTTACCTTATGAGCTCTAAGGCAGAAAAGAAGACGCTGCATCAGTGATAATGACCCAGAGTTGTTTTTTTAAATCTGATCTGGCAACTGATCTTCATTTCCATTCATTCCTTGCTTAATGCATGTCAAATTTATAAGACGTGCACCTCTACCAACCCAGCTGTATTACACAACAAAGGAAGCAGAATGCCGAATCAGTAAGAGCAAAAAGCAAGTAAAAAGAAGCAGAGAGAGAGAGGAAGACAAATAGAGAAACAGAGTAAAAGATGGCTCAAAGCACAGTCACTGCTTACTGCTTCTGAACCTTTGTGCTGGTGTGTTAAGGCTGTGTGTGAATGTGTTACTAACTCAGCAGACTGTGATTTCACTCTCACTGGCATTAGTTACATCACCCAGCTTCATCAAGAAACATTCAATTCCTTAAATCTATATGCATGTATAGGTTTCCATTAAAACCTGGGTTGAATGGAAATCAGTGCCAATTCATATTTTGACATTCCAATAATTTTAGAAAGTACAGTCACTGTCTACAAACACAGAGAATTCATGGCATGCACATTTTGAAAATAATTTCATTAATGTACAGTACATGGAGTAGATCTCCTCATTGCAGCTGACACCAGTTTACTCTCCATCCTCATCCTCAGTGACCTGAGTGTAGCCATTGACACATTGACACCATCTCACACCCCATCCTTCTCAGCAGACTCTCCTCCATTGGCATCACGCACACCCCCCTTGACTGGTTTCGCTCTAATCTGTCAGGCCACACTCAGTTCATACAACTAAAATCCTTCAAATCTGACCCCTCCTCAGTCACTACAGGTGTGTCCCAGGGCTCTGTCCTAGGGCTCCTTCTCTTTGTCACTTACCTTATCTTCCGTAAATTTAACATCCATTTCCACTGCTTCCCAGCTCTACTTCTCTAGCAAGCCAAACTCCTTTTTCCCACCTTCCTCCCTCACCTCCTGTTTATTGGAAATAAAATTCTGGTTCACCTCAAACTTTCTGAAATTAAGCACACTATCATTCCAATCTCATATTAATAACATCACCCGGTCTGCATACTTCCATCTACGCAATATAAATCGACTCCGCCCCTCCCTCACCCCCTATGCTGCTTCCATCCTTATCCACAGCCTCGTCACCTCCTGCATCGACTACTGCAACTCTCTCCTCTTTGGCCTCCCTCACAAGTCCCTCCATAAGCTTCAACTGGTCCAGAACTCTGCCGCTCACATTATCACCACAACCCCCTCTTACCATCACATCACCCCCATCCTTCAGCAACTCCACTGGCTCCCAGTTAAACAGCGTATTGAATTCAAACTCCTCCTGCTTACATTCAAAGCCATCCACAACCTTGACCCCCCATATTTGTCTAACCTCCTACACATCACCACCCTGTCCCGTTCCCTCAGATGTTCCGCCTCCATTCATCTCTGTGTACCCTCTGCCTGTCTCAGCACCATGGGGAGCAGAGCGGCTAAAAACTCTGGAACTCCCTGCCACCAGCCCTCCGAAATGTTGACTCCTTTCCTGTTTTCAAATCCAGACTCCAAACCCATCTGTTTTGAGATCGCCTATTCACTTTAACCATCCTACTGAAACTTCACTGCCCTACATTTCTTTTAGATTGATTCTATCCATTGTTGTTTTATTGATTATTGTATACTGTACAGCTTTATTGATTATTGTAGGGATGCATGACATCGGGTCCGATACCCTGTTCCTGTACTCGTACTCGTAAAAGTGTTCCGATACCACAGCCCGATACCACTTACGGCAGCGTGACGTTCAGTTGGGCGGTCAGGTGCTAACTGAGAGCAAGGAGGAGGAATGTCGGCAGTGTGGAGGTATTTCAAAGTGGATGATGGTGACTAAAGTAAAGCAGACTGCAAATTCTGCTCTGCAAAGCTGTCAAGAAGAGGGACGAGTGAGTGCGAACGATTACTTTCAACATAAGCAATCTGATAAAACATCTAAAAAACCAACATGACGCCGAGTTCAAAGCATTTGCTAATATTGGCAAACAGCAACAACCAACTTTGCAGCAAACTCTGGAGAAGAGGGAGAAGATGTTAAGAGACAACCTGTGTGCAGTGAAAATAACAGAGGCTCTGACCCAGTACATTGCTCTTGATGACCAGCCATTGTCGGTTGTTGATAATATGGGATTTAAACGTCTTCTCAGCGTACTGGAGCCGAGGTATGAGATCCCTAGCCGACACCACATCACTGACACAGTGTTGCCAAAGCTCCACGACTTTGTGAAGAGGCACATCCACAACCTGCTGCAAGACATTTCGGCCCTCAGCTTCACCACTGATATTTGGATGAGCAGCGTTACCCCGGTGTCCGTCATCAGTTTAACTGCACAGCAGATTGACGAGGATTTTACTCCGCGAAGAGTCGTCCTGCATGTAGAACAATTTAGGGGTTCGCACACCAGCCAAGCCATCGCAGGTGTGTTTGATGATTTCTGCTTCAGACATGGGGGTCCCTAAAAGTTCTGTTCGTGTGCTACATGATAATGCGAAAAACATGATCAAAGCCATGAGTGATGCTGGACTCCCGAGCCTGCCGTGTGTCGCACACACCCTCCAGCTGGCTGTTAATGAGGAGCGTGGCTGATGCTGTGGCATTCGGACCGAAAATAGTTGGACATTTTAAACATTCCTCCTTAGCCCACTCCTGCCTTGAAGATATTCTGTTTGTTAAAAAAAGATGCAGTTGAATGCTAAAATGTCAATAACAGTACTTTAACAGTACTTCTATTTGAGTAAAATGTGTGGCAGTGCCATATATAATGGAATGTTCAAATGTCAGTCACAGCAATTTCTTACAGCCAGAGAATGAAACAATGTCTGATGAAAATAAAACACGTTTTCAAATAAATGTACAAAGTGTAATGGCATTAATAAGTACTCGGTATCTGCAAGTACGCAGATCCAAGTATCGGTATCGTATCTGTTTGGAAAAAAGTGGTATCAGAGCATCCCTAGATTATTGTATATTGTACAGTTTTATTGATTA
Organism: Lates calcarifer; assembly: GCF_001640805.2. Taxonomy (NCBI): domain Eukaryota; kingdom Metazoa; phylum Chordata; class Actinopteri; family Centropomidae; genus Lates; species Lates calcarifer. Next base: position 587,648 of record NW_026117718.1, read on the forward strand.
TTGTATATTGTACAGTGTCCTTAAGTGTTCAGAAAGGCACTTATAAATAAAATGTATTGTTATTATAAGATACAGGATTTAAATCTTTAACTTAAAATGTCCTTATATCAACTACAATGTAGTGCGTTATAAACCATTCTTTAACTCTTTTACACCGCTCAAAAATCAAGCGTATCCATACAAGCTGATTATACAACAATTAGTTCCGACCAAGCAATTTGATTGGTCAACAAGACATTTAGAATGTGCTCAAATCAGCATGACAGCACGCCTTACTCATCACTAAAAATATTACTCCGCCATATACATTTAACTTTTTTGGTAATAGTTGTATAATCGCAATGTTAAACTCAAAGGTGTGCTTTAACGTCATTTGAGCACTTCAGTGATGCTTGCGAACCTTGGCGCAAGCGCCTCGGCTTTCTCCATCAGCTGTGCCAGTGACACGGCACTATAACTTAAAATTCATGTAAAAGTTTGCGCTTGCAGAAGCTACATCTGTGTGAGTAAACAAACACAGTGTCTTTGTTATAACGTGGTTGATAAAAGTAAGCATTCATTTGTGCAGTAGGCTGTTGATTTAGTTCAGTAAAGTCCGAGATCTCAATAAAGCATTAACGTCAGCTCAGAGTTCACTCATCTGGGACTAGAAAATCATTTCTGTTGCTAGGTCATTACTAAGGTTCTGATTATTTGCCGTAGTGATAAACTCCATTACACATAGGAGTCCACTGACGTGACTGATTGTGTTCCAGTTATTAGTACCTTACATGTATTTCCATGGAAACGGGAAAAACACTCACCAAAACCTTTTAATTTTGAGAGCAAATTGCTCTTCAACATGAACAGATTTTGAGTATATATTTTACTTTGTTGGTAATAGTTGTATAATCGCAATATTACACTCGAGGGTGTTCTTTAACTTAATTTGAGCAGTGATGCTTGCGGACCGCATCACTGCTCAAATGACGTTAAAGCACACCCTCTTGGTTGATACTGCTTAAGTGAAGCACATTAACTTACGTATTCCTTGACATTTTTGGTCTTGACAGCTTTGTAAGAGTAGTATGCAGGATACAGGGTCCCAAACACCAGCCTGCAGGGAGAGAGAGCACAAACATAGAGCTCATCATTTCCATTACTGTCCCATGTTAGATAACCACAGTTCCCCATTCACAAAAATTTTCTTAATACTTGCAGGCCTGGGTTTATACATTGTATCAGTACATGAGATCTGTTGAAATTGTGTCGATAGGTTTGCACATGCTAGGAGACAAACTGATAAATACAACTGCTCTGGTAACATAAAAATACAGTTCATAACAAATCTTCACATTTGCAGTGCGAATTCTACAGTCATGACAGTTTCCTCCAACACTAGAACCAAGATGGCTCTCCAGTAAGTGCAAACTGAGGCTTACATACAAAATTGTGATTTTCCAGTTAAAAGCCATCATCTGTTACTGCAGAACAATCTGGGGACTTATTTATATCCTGCAATGATCGTGTGGGTTCTGACCCAAAGTCTGAAAACCACTGGAACACAAGGCGATGACTCAATGTTTCCTCTGTAATCTTCTTCTGCAGCAGCAGCAGCTGGGGGTAATGTGGGGTTTGGTTCCATGTCTGCTCCAGTGCAGATTGCAACACTACCTCAATGTACTGCACTCTTCTTTTATTCTTTTGCATAACCTTTGCATAATAACAGTATTTGCTACATAAAACATAGTCACTGTTTTGCACTGCACTGTTAAAGAAACTTTGTTTCTGTAGGTGGTGGTCGTGTAGTGTTGGTCTGTTCAGCCTTGTGTATAGCTACCAGGGCTATACAGAAGTCAGAAGGGTTTCACTGAAAACATCACATTTCCACACAGTAAGAGATAGTAAATGGTGACATGAATTGATGTGAATTTGATTTTCATTAATCTTACATATTTAATACCTGACAAAATACCTCATCACACTGACACAAAATTCCTGGTCATTGATTTACAACACTGCCTGCAAATAGTTTAATACAGCCAAAATATTGAGGGAATAGTTGCCAGGATATAAATAGTATGGCAAAATCTTGAATAAATTTGAGAGCAGAGAATTGCCCTGTGCTCAACTGCAAGAAGAATAGACCACAGCCATCTTTCTCTTAGCATTCAAGTCTGCCTGATGTTACAGAGCCTCCTTCAAAATCTCTACCACTGGATTCCCCTCATCTGTGGATGGTGCTTTGACTCATATTTTAGCAGGTAATGTCTAGCAAATATAAACATTAAACTAACTAAATAAAATGTTACTGTGGTTTCCTGGTTTGATACATTTTTATCTATTGATATTATGTTAACAGACGAGTTGTGGTGTTATGGTAAATGTGTATATGGTTTATGTTGTAAAATTGCATTGAGTGGAAAAATGCTAAGGAGCTAAAACACAAGACTACATACTGCTGCCTAAAAAGCAGATCAACAGTGAACCTGCACACTCTGCTCCACGGTGCACATGTCCGCATCAAAGTAAGTCCAAAATAAGTTATCCTTTCAGTTGTCAACATATTTTATATGTCACACAACAGACTATTAATTTGGTAAATTTTCCACCAGACGTTTTGGCCAGTGATGTTTTCACCTGCCGGTCAAAAATACATGATACAGGCCAAAAGCTGGCATATGTTGGCTAATGTGTTGTTTTGCTAACAAGGTGTCACAGCAAAATGCTCACACAGTGTACGAATGACATGTTATCTTTTCAGATGTGTACATACATCAGGAGATCTGCTAGAGTATTGTAGCTATGGAAGCACAATCACAATGCTGGGCTGGATAAACATACTGTCTGCTGACAATGGTAGGCAATCAGAAAATGCATAATAATTATTCTCATAAGCACTTGTTTATTGTTGGGATTCTCCACTCTTCAAGGGTCACATAGCAGAGTGTTCCCCATGAGAACAGTGCCTCACACAGGTTGTGTGTGAAGAGGCAGAGATCAGCAGAAGAACCATTTTCTTCATTAAGAGTGTACATTTTTTACTGTTATTTACCAAATTAAAAGTAATGTTCCTGGGCCAGTGGTTACAGTGGTGAGGCCAGTGATCTTGAAAGGATATAACGAATAGTCATCCCCTGTAATGCATTTCATTTTTTCAGTGTCAGCAAAGCCTACTCATTGTTCAATTCAATTTAAAGCAGAAACACATTAAGACTGTATACTGAAGTATTTGTTAATTTATCACAAGTCATATCGTTATCACAATATTCAACAGTGATATCACATATTGCATGTTTTCCTAATATCGTGCAGCCCTAATGGAAGCAGAGATTTGATGGAAAAGAAGGGCAGAGCAACTAGTTTCTGTTGGCCGCTCTGATACTCTCAACTCCTGTGTCAGGTAAGTTCTGCCTGCTGAAAGCTGCATGCCCATCACTGGAATGTGAACTGCTAAAACTGAAACTCTTGGCATTATGGTGAGTTAAAACTCGAGAAACACTCTGCAGCGTGGTTTGATTTCATAACTGAGCTATGTCCAAGATGCCAACACTAAATACATTTGGAAAATTATTGCCACTGCTGCAAAGTTATGAAGACGTAATTACGCAACTCTGCAGAGGGCTTTTAATTTTAAATTACAGTTACAGGATGTGGAGACAGTGGGGACAACCAGTTGAGGCAAGGGTGAGAGAGAGAGAAGGGAGAAAAAGAAATAGGGAGATTAGATTTAACTAGCAAAGATTGTATTAACAGTTTGTATTAACAATTGGTCTTAACTCTTCTGGGACAAATGCCAAATCCAATCCAATGCATTTGAATGATTTGATTGAATGGATGTAGACAGGAGCATGGAATCTTTCAACAAAAATTAAACCATAAAAGTCTGGGGGTAGGAGGATTTCACATAACAGCAACCAAACACACACTGTGTATGGTCTTGTATACAGACATACTCCCTCTAACCAGAGTCCCCTGAGCAGCAGGCAAGCTGCCAGCAACACAGTGGTTTATTTTTCTGCTGTTGCTATAGAAACAGCAAAGCTGCCACAGCTCCAAAACACTCTCTTCATGTCTACATCTCTTTGTCAACTCACTGTGCTCTATTTGCATAAAGGTAGAGAACAATACTACAGAACCATGAGCACAAAATATTAAAGTCTGTAAGTCCTTTTCCTCCCTTACAGCAGCGTATGGACATGTCTGTATGCATGCAGTGAGCACCACCCTTCTTGTAAGATAGTTTGCTGAGCAGGAAAATGGTGGATGGGCCTGGAAGGTTACTCTAGGACAGCTACCAGCAGGAAAACAAAGCCTCAGTAGTGAGCCTCAGGAGTCTGTATGAATTGCCTGACATTTCATATACTGCATGTCATTTTAGTGGTTACAAACATACAATTATTTAGTCCACATAAATTCAGAAAATCGTCGGCTGTGGAGCCACATCAGTGGGCCTGAAATGATAGCCCTCAGGTCATGAGTAATTAACATCATTAATTTAAATTCTTTGCCTTGAAGATTTGTTTCATCAATGTTCAATAATGATTGATTTGCAACACTAGAGTAGACCTATAGCTAAGAAAGGCAACACATTACTCCACTTCTTAACAGGTTTTTGGAATAGTCACTATTTTAACTATGTCTTAATAAGGTATGCCATATATTGGTATATTCAGATTAATTATTAATTATTCACAACTGTTATTTTCACATCTACAAAATGAGACGCTTTGCATTGTTGGACTGTTAACAGAAAGTGAAACAAATTAGATAAAGTTCAAACAAATTTCAACAGGCAAATAATCTGTACACAGTCCACATACCCTGTCTCCCACCGTCAGCTTTGTTTTCTAATTGGTCGGTAAGGCAGATGATGAATTTTAAGAGCGCCCTCAACTGGTCCACAACACAAAATACTTCAAATGGTCTGCGGCGTTTACTGACTGCAAACTTTGAATCCAAACAGATCATGACAGTTCGAACATTTGTTTTTCACAAGTTCAAACAAATGTTTAAACTTTGGATGAAAAGGACAGCCCTACCATGGTCACATTTTCAGAGCTACTGCTATCACTGGAAAGTGTAAATGGCTGCAGCAACTGATTGCAGCAGTATGTGCGTGTGTTTGATGCCTCTATTATGACTCTAAGAAGAGGTACAATATTTTCCTGAAACTGTATCATTTGGGTCTAAAGGGATTTCTCTGCTTAAATTTAAGAAGTCTTGACATGATTGTATAGTATCTGATCTATATGTTGGTCTACATTTACTCAGAGGCAAGACGTTCAGTTTTTACCTCCAATTTGAAAATTTGCCGCACACTAGTGACACTGTAAAAACTATAATATAATGAAAAACTTTCACTGATGACAAGTGAAGTGAGTAGTGTTTCCTGTCTGCATATATAATGTCCCATAAGTTGCACTGGGCAAAAACCAAATTATAAAGTCCAAGGAACTCTCTGTAGACCCTCATAATAAAATTGTTTACTTTTTTATTATGACAATGTTTATTACATTTTTAAGATCTTAACTGTACATTTCTCTCTTTCTGGTTCACTAAGGACTAGCAGACATTCCCTCCATAAATCAAACTCATACAAAAGACATTCTTGAAACAATTTAGTGAAAAGCAGGGCCCCTTCTTCTTTCCAAAATGACGATCCCTCTATTTCCGCACCTCCCACCTCCCACCCCCACCCCCACCCCACCGCTCTCTGCACGCAGCTGAGAAAATAGCTGCTTGCTTTTTGATGGGCCTTGACTCTGGGCTCCAGGTCAATTTCCCTGGTTTCCTGACACCGTACACCACCAAGAACCAGATGGAGGGAGGGGGAGGGCAGTAAGACAAGAGAAAGAGTTATGAGAAAGAGAGAAGAGAGAACAAGAGCAATAAAAAAAAACAGGAGACACACCAAGAGGGCCGAGAGGAAGGGGGAAAAAAATCTAGAGATCTCCAAGATTTAAGCCCCCACCATCTGGTTTGAGCTTCAGGAATAAGAATTTGATTACAAGACTTTTCCCCTAAAAACACAGAGGAAGGATTGTTGAGAACTGCTGCTACAGCAAATGGGACTGGTTACAGTCCAGGTCTGTACCTCCCAAGAGTATTTCCTCACAGAGAAATAAATGACATATGTCATTGAGACTGCTCTCACAGCTCTGAAATTTTCCATGTTAAAAACTGACTTAACACATCATTCACAAGCTCTAACTTTAACACTCTTAATTCAGTGGTTTGTGCATATTTCTAGAAAAATAAATCTCCTCACAAAAATACTGAGAGCCTAAATTACCCTTTAAATAACAATAACAATTGAGCAACTTGCTTGTAGGCACTCTTACTGCAGCCAAATTCACAAAACATTTCTTCTCTTTTACATATTTTTCTGACAACCAAACCTGAAATTTAATCACTCATATCATAATCACAACATGATGAATGAATGTGTAGGCATGGGCTGGTTACCTGTTTTAAGGTTTACCACGATTTGAAAAAGTCAAGCCATTAATATTTTCTGTTATACCATTCTTATGGTATAAGCTGTTTTCCTCCAACATTAAAATAACTCGTCAAAGACAGAGTGTGTAAGACTCCCTCAAGTCGTGTGCAGCACGGAATAACAGCCTCTCCCCCTCCAGTTCGTGCATGCAGCTAACATCAGCTAGTTTCTCCACTAACGTCACGTCACAGAAAAGAGAGGAGGAGAGATTGTTGAACTGCAGGTTTAGGCTCACTTAAGAAAGAGGCTGTATATGTTTTAATTTTATTCTGATGTGTTATTTTTTTATAGAAAAGAATTCAGTTGTTTATGTTCCGAACTTGATGAGCTGCAGGTTTAGGCTAACTTAAGGGACTTATTTAAAAAATAATTTAATATACACATTAACTAATGTTCCAGACATTCTGTGTTGTTTAGAAATAAAATTGATTATGTTCAGTGGAGAAAAAAAAATGTTTTTCTTACCAAGCATTTCAAAATAACTCATTTTAGAGCTGTAATCGCAATACTGTGTTACTGCAAAACCGTGATATTTTTGCTTAAGGTTAACATACTGTCAGAATCTCATGCCGGCCCATGCCTAGCTGGGTGATATAGACAAAGAGTTAAATCTCCATTTTTTTCAGTGTTTTGGATAATTCACGATTTTAATAGATTTTTGACCAATGCTGTTTTAAGAGAGAGGCATTAAGTCAGTGAGTGAAAAAGTGTGATTTGATGACTTGTTACACACAGAGTAATGCACAGTGTGGCAGGCTGTATACTTTACAACCTTATCAATAGGTCTAGCGCTGCAGAATGAGATACTTTCTCCAAGTGAGGAAACATCACTAAAGCACATGTCATGCAGGAGGGCCAGTAAAAACAAACTCATTGGTTGTCATAATGACATTTGAAGTGTGTTGATTGATTTGGGACAGCAGCTCATGCAATGAGTAACATGCAAGAAAATATTCCACCCTAAAAGCTGCTGGTGGCTGCCACTAGACTCTCAGCAGCGCGTGAATACTATCATTTTTTTCCTCTAACTAAAAATACATTTGCCACCATACAACTAGTGGTTACATAACCTTAGAAACATGTGGACCACAGGTGTGAACAGTCAAATATTTCTAGTGAACACCCAAATCCCATTGAACTGACAAAATTCTGAGTTGGGTAAAGCCCTACTACACAGTATCAGCATGGTGTTCCTAATAAAATGCTCAGTTAAGCGTATTATGATTTTCAATATTTGTTATGACTGCAGAACAACATTCTGAGCCTGTGTATCAAATTGCATTACATTGTAGATAGGTTTATGTTTACTTCCTGTATTTTTTTTTTAATTGTGCTGCTACATTTTTGGCTGTTTAACTCTTAAGACAACTCAAATTTCTTAGTTAACATCAAAAGAGAGACTGTAACAGAGAGAAAGAACTAGACAAACAAAGACTAAGAAAAACAAATGCATATATTTCTAGAACTACTCCTTGCAGACTGAAGGGCTGCTGCCTAAAATCAGCTGGGCACGACTTGGCAACTGTGATGGTTGTTGGAAAGGAAAATTTGTAGAGGTGGAAAGAATGACTAAAACAGCAGAAAGGAAAGACAATGCGTATTCTGATAGCTTTTCGTCCATAGACAGTAAACACATTTAAACTATTATCAGATTAAGTGTCAGTGCTCTCTCTAAATGCTTTGCATTTTAAAAGATTTGTTGAAATACTGTGTTAACAGCAATGAAAGAACATAATGTGCTTGAGTAACACACACCATCAAAAGTGTGTAACTAGACAAATACTGGATTGGAAACCATAACTGGGCTGAATCCATTGTTAATGGACTGTCTATTGATTAAAATATGCTTTATCATTTGGTTGGAGATATCTGGCTGTTTGTGTTCATGCACATTACCCAGCTTTCATTTCCCCCCGTTTTTCACTGTGATTCAGTTTGTCTATTCTAAGCTACTCTAAAACACGACGGCACAATATGGTGGACTCCATGTAGGCATAAATGGCTCGTTCACAATGAACATAACTGGTACCTATGAACACTAGTAAGTACTTAACTATGTTGCAGAATTGAAAAATCTATTCTTAAATGTATCGCGATGTGGATGTGAACGATACTGAATTGATTCACAAAACCAATCCAATTAACTGATAACAGAAAAATTAAAAGATCATTTATGTTCGCGATTTGTCCCCGCTTCCTGTTTCACCTTCGTCTGTGAGTACGCGCCCGCACAAGGGAACGGAAGAACCGCAGAAGAGACAGGTGGACAATTCGCCGCTAAGTTTAAGAAAAGCTCCAACAAGCGTTGCAAGTCTAAATTACAGATGGACAGACGTCGACCCCAAACTGCCGAAAGTCAGACAAAACTATCGGCGTTTTTTATGGGTACTATCTGCCAACGGTGGCTTTGCTGGCCCCCCATCCTACAATGACTGTAAACTCTACAGTGTTTCCCTTAGATTGACCAAGACTAAGACTAAGATTGACTACACTACAGTGTAGAGGTATGAGAGAAAAAGGAGAGGCTTTCCGAAACTTTCCACCACTCCCTTCTGTTCTTTCCACCACATTCCTATCCTCCATTACACCTCCACCGGTGGTTATGTGACTACTCATCCTGGATGTATACAAACACAAAAATAACAAACAAACAAAAGGGACAAGGAGGAGAGAGACAGGAAGAGAATGAAAGAAGGACATGCTGTTCGGTCAGGAATGGGCATTTTCCCTAAAAAGTAAACACATCTACTTTCTCTCCGGTGTACCAAACCTGAATCTCTGACTTCTGCCTTAATCCCAAGTGATTTCAGTGACAGGACAATGGATAAACACGTATCCAGTTCAAGCAAAGCCACTTAAATTCGTTAAGGGACGTTTTTGTCCCAACAATGTATGGGTTTCTGAGTTATTCTAGGTAATAATATCTTTAAGATGACATCTGTACCTGACACTCCTTCACAGGTTGAACCTGTAAAGGCTTGTAGTTAACAAAAGTTCCACATTGTTACAGGTGACTCACCAGCAGCGTGCATGACTATGATTCATAAACAGGATGGTAGGATTGGCTTTGGACACAACAGCAAATCACCAGCCACAAGGCCAAACCATCTAGTTTCGGGCCCCACAACATTACAGCGTGCTTGAAACACTGAAAACATTACAGCACGTTCGAACTAATAGTTCGCCTAAATGATGCCGTTTCTGTTTGACTAAGTTTTCGCACTAATTTAGAAAATTAGTGGACTAAGGACATAGCCAAAGGACGGAAACAGTTAGCCAAGCAAGCTAACAAAGCTCAATACCATTAGCTGTTCTAATTTTCACCACAATGTAATGGGGACATTTTAGTTTACTTTAACTACTCTTAATTGTGTTTGTACTTACACAACGCTTCTCGAAATAATCCAGGACACCATGTTTTCTGTTTTTGTGGCGTCGGGCTGTGTCAGCGGTGCAGACAGTCCCGGAGATAACGTTAATGGCTAGCCGTACCGCTGTGAACTTCTTCAGCCAAAACTTTGATGGGTGAATCCAGGACCAGATTGGTATCTCACTGAACATCAGCTAACCCACATGTCTGAAAAACGTCCGATCTCACTGTTCTGTCTTTGTAACCATAGCTATGCGATGAAATATATCCGATATGACTCCCAATGTTCTGTCGCAGTCACTACTTCGGCCCAGGATTCCTCCTCTCCTCTCTGCTTTGCGCTCTAGTTCCTGCAGTAGAACGGTGCTCAGCTAGACCCTGACGTCAACAGGAAAAGAACAACCTTTCGAACCTGCCATTGGCCCGTTCACAGTCTGTTTACAACTAACACAAGTTGTCATTGGCCACAAGCTGGCCACATTTACTCACGTGACTTTTGCGTTTGATAAAATCGGTGGAATTTCAAACACAGCTACCTGTGCTCTGATTGGTCCGTCGTCAAATCGTGGCGATTTTGAGGCCAGCGGGTGAGAGAAGCAGTGAGAGGGTTCGGTGGATTTTCTAAGCGCTGTTGTTGGGGTATCTAGACTGTATATGAGCAGGTATGTTTCTTTCCGTTGGAATGGACGGTAGCATTGTTTTAAACCCTATTGCACACAGTAAGTGCAGATTACAGAGTCATTTTTTTGTTTGCTATGCAGAAATACACTTTTTCAAATTAAATTGTGTGAAACAAGTCAGAGACGAGGAATGAGGGAACATCAGAATCGGACTTTATTTATTTATTTGGCAATATTTATTTATCATAGTTATTTTATTTATTTAAGTTTTCACATACAAGGAATTTGTCTTGGTATATTGGTGCTAAAGGACATTTATAGTAAAAAAAAAAAAAAAGCAAAAACTATATTTAAATAAATATACATAATTAAAATGTAAAGTGTAGAGTGCAAATGTTTGAAGGTGGCAGTGATTGATTGTCCGGAGAGATGTGCATTAATGTAATACATAGATGTATGTAACATGTAGTGGGGGGTGGGGGGATTATAGTCTGTGACAGTCTGTGTGTGTGTGCGTGTGTGTGTGTGTATGGGGGCTGGGGGGCTAGATCTTGTTGAGGATCCCAGTTGCAGATGGGAAGAAACTGTTCCTGTGGCATGAGGTCTTGGTTTTGATGGACCGCAACCTCCTGCCAGAAGGGAGTGTCTTGAAAAGATTATGACCAGGATGAGAGGGATCGGCCATGATCTTTCCTGCCCACCTCAGGGTCCTGAAGTGTACAGGTCCTGGAGAGAAGGCAGGTTACAGCCTGATCACCTTCTCAGCAGACTGGATGGACACGCTGCAGTCTGCCTCTGTCCTTGGCAGTAGCAGCAGTGTACCAGATGGTGATAGGAGGAGGTGAGGATGGACTCAATGATGGAGGTGTAGAAGTGCACCATCATTGTCCTTGGCAGATTGAACTTCTGTGTGTGGGCCCTTCCCATTTTATCACAAAGCATACAAGATTTTGTGCTTCAACAGCCTCTCATCTTCAGAAATCCAAGTCAATAAATCCTAGCTTCATGAATTTTCCCAGTCCAGAACAAAAAAGGTTTTTAAGTGTGAATTGTGCAAGCCTAGAAATTGTGTTATATACAGACATTACTGCTATGCACACCTAGATTGCTTTGAAAAAGACAACCGGGTACCTGAAATACAGCTTGAGTGGACTGCCCTTGTCTCACACATTACATAAATCACAACAGTCTTTAGGATGTAATCATATTCATTAGTGTTTTCCATACATAGCACTTGGCAGACATGAACCCCATCTGTGAGCTTTAACAGGCCTGTCTCTTTGTGTGTGCATGTGCATCTGTGAGTGTAGATAATGATGTCTGAGCACATAGTGAGCTTGTGTGTGTGAAGCTATGAGCTTATGCCTTCATATATTTGAAGATGTGCATGTTTGGGACCACATTCAGATATATATGTGTTTTGTGTAAGTGTGTGTATGGAGGATGGGTGGGGGGTGGGGGAGGGGGGGGTAGATTCATAGCTACTTGTTATTCATGAAGGCGGCTGTTGCAGTGTGCAGCAGTGTGAGGTAGATTCCCACTGGAGCTTCTCTGGTCACACAGCCTGTCTGGGACAACATCAGAAGATGACAGTTGAACAAATAACACACAAAGCTTTCAGCTGTTCACTGCTAACCTGAAAATACTCTATAATCTCACACAGCTGCAAAATGTAGTCAGAAACATACACATTTGTAAATAAACTGAGCAGACATTCTGAAAATCAGCCACTGGTAAAAAACCAAGTTACGTTAGATATATCAGGTATATCATACATGCAGTGTGACAGTGTGACATAATACCGTATCAGCTACAAACTCCTACTGCAGTACCACAGTACCTTTTGGACCTTCACCAGCATACCCCTTCATGGAACCTGGGGTCCTCTGACTCAGGCCTTCTATCTATTCCCCGCACCAAAACGCAGTCCTTTAGGGATAGAGCCTTCAGTGTGGCAGCCCCCACCCTCTGGAACTCTCTCCCAATAGAGATTCGCCATGCTACATCTTTGGTCACTTTTAAGTCTTATTATTATTATTAATATTATTATTATTATTGTTATTATTATTATTGTTATTATTATTATTATTATTATTGTTATTATCGTCATAACATAACAGTCAACACTAAATCAGAAGATATATATTACAGTGCATTTACATATCACTGTATTTTTTCATTTTTTAATACCTCTGATTTGGAGCTTTGCTTTGTGAGTACGTCACAGTGTTTTGTGGAGTATTTGCCTTTATTTTAATTCAAGGCTGTTCTGATTTCTTGCATTTAACAAGCCAGAGGTGTTAATCATTCTATTAACTCTGAGGGTCTCATGCACCTCAAGGAATGAAATATGTGGCAAGAAGATGCTGTCTACTGAAAAAAGTCAATCACATACCTGTCATACACTCATACATTGTCCTGTCGCATTCATACTAGGCACTTTGTGAATGCCAATTCAACTATGGCAGGAGTCTTTACTTGACCTTTTGTCCCATCTGTGTATTTGAAAGCAGGCACTTCATCCACTCATAACTAGGATAAACGTTTCAGAGCTTTTTACAACAACATATTTAACTTCTTCAACATTAAAGTCCCTAAAGAGTCTTTCTTTTTTAATTTGGTAACAACTTAGTTAAAATGATTCTAATGTATAATCAATCTTTTGTTCATAGAAACATAACATCTTGTCATATTTTTTATTGTCTGGTTTCTCGGTTTATTTTGCACGCTCCTCTTTCCTGTTGTTTCAGATGTTGTCCTCGTGTGCCTCCCATTCCTTTGGTCTTTTGCACCTGGTTCTCACCTACTTACCTGCCCCTGGGGTGTCCTGTCAGTCCAACCTGTTTAAATACTAACCCTGTTTGCTTTGCTCTCTGCCACATTGTCTCTGTTACTCCTTGTATGTTTTCCCATATGGTTTGTGACTTTGCCTTGCTACTTGGATTTGGATTTTGCCCTCAGTAAACAGTGTGCCCTATCTGTGCCCCTCACTGACTACATGACTCCGCCACTGACCAGGTAACTGATTCTCCTGCCCACCAGTTTAAGCTGTCCTGGCCTGAAGTTGTTGCTGTGGGGAAATACATCCACAACTCCTTCATCACTGGTCTCATCTGTAACCTCCCCCTCCCTCCTGGATTTTTCTTTGTGGAAAAAGTGCTAAATTTTCAACTGCCTCATCTTTAAATGTCTAGCAGATATCCTAATCTTCTCCTGGACCATTGCTGAGCATATGCAGCATGAGAGGTTGATGCCATGTCGTTCACCAGAGAACAGCTGTAAAGTGTGTTTCATGCCTCCTCTGAGGTGGAGTGGCCGCTTTTTTTTTCCTGCCAGCTCATTCCTGTGGAGTGCAACTACAACATCTACAACTGCCACCATTCCCCAGCTCCCATATACAGCCTGGTCAGAAGCTCTCACAAGTCCTGAGTGTTATATCTCAAGTTATGGTCTGAGGACTAGTCTGTCAGCTCCAGCTGCAGTTGGAGTCTCTTCCCTTCCCCTTGGATGCCAGTGCCCTGGATGGCCATCTTCTCTACCATGTTCTTCATCAGATTTCACCCCAAGTCTTCTTATGCCAGATAACCATTCAGAACACAGAATTTTTCACATTACAGATGCTCCTCAATTACCTCTTCATGGATATTCTTGGATTCTTGGATACCCATGGCTATTGAAACATAACCCGCACATTGACTGGGTTGCTCAACTCATTCTTTCAGTCTGAACACATCTTTAGGTGGACGAAGTTTTGATAGGTGGTGTGACTTGAGCTTTCCCAAAACATAACTCTCCCTACAACCACAAACTGTTATTTTTACATTTGTGTTTGTGTACAGACTAAACAAACAAGATACAGCAAGGTAATAATTGTGCTCCAGAGGTGTTGATAGGTATCTTTGAACTTTTGACAGAGTTCGTTTTGTTTGTTTGTTTTTTGGCTTTCTCACTAATTTAAAGCTGTCCTGCTAAAACCACAATAACTGTTTTTTTTTTTACATTACTACCCCTGTTCAATAAACATTACACAATATGGAAATGAGACAAGAAATAAGTCAGTCTCACTTCTTCATACTTACCATAGTGCTATTCAATTGCTATTTTCTTATTCTACCGTTATGACAAACCCCTGCTTTACTTTTTTCTTTATCTTCTTCCTCTTTTTCTTGCCTCTTTCCTCTTTTGTCTCATGTGTCCTTAGTGTGGCTATATTTCTTCAGCATCTTAAACTGTTTCTCTGCTTCTCTTCCCCTGCTTCTCTTCCTCTGTCATTCCATCTCTGTCTTTCTTTCTCCTCCTCTCTTGTATCCCACCCTGGAGGTTGCTCCAGGCTGATTGCTTTCTACATGCTTCACACACAAACCTCTATACTGTTCTTAAGATCCCTGCACTCTGTACACACAAGCAAAAGCACACAACCATGCAGTTTTACACAGAGCCACTGATGCACATGCACGCACGCACACACATACACACACACATATCTTTTCTCTCTTGTTCTCCCCCAGTTCCTCTGCCTTATTCTCTCATTCACTGACTCTCTCTCTGTCTCGCTGCAGGAGGCCTCAGTGGAAGACAATGCAGACTAGTAAATCCACACTGAAAGAAAGAGACCAAACATGTCATTGGCATTTACAGTTCTGAATGAGATGCTCACACAATAGAGCAAGATAAACGAGGTGTAAAATCATGAATGAAAAGATGAATGACTATACATCCACTCACCTCTGATCATAATCTGATGGGTTTCAAAGTCAACAATAGTTTTGGACCATTCCATCCTTCCACCCACTTTACCTTCATGCTGATCATTTGCCAGTATGTGTGAGATGGTTCATATCTGGATGTATTTTTGTTTCCATTCAATGCAATCGTTGGTTTCCATTCATTTCAGTATGATATGAAAATCTATTAGCAGACTTGCTTGAAGCTTGCTGTAGATGAGTAATCCATCTGCACTGGTTTTTAGTCAGTTAGATTATCATTTCACTGTAATGCAGTGTAGATTGATCTGAATGGTCTGCACTGCTTTATCTCACAGCAACGGTATAAAAAGGTATAATTTGGTGGATTTAGAGCTGCAATTATTTGTTGATTGATTGATTAGTCAGTTGAGAGAATATTAATTGGCAACAATTTTGATGATTAATCATTTGAATGAAGGTTCCAGCAAAAATTCCAAACATTTGATGGTTCCAACGATGTTGAATATTTTTGGGATTCTGACTGTTCAGAGAAAATAAGACATCAAATGTAAGATTAATGAGAAAATTGGTTAATAGGAATAATCATTAAATACACCCCTTGGTGGAATACACACAAAATGTAAATTCCAAGAGTACAAATTAATTGAAACATTCAATGTCTTTAATACCCTGAACATTTACAGTTAGTAGCATGGTTAAGTTGTGATGTAGTACTGGAATGGGGAATAAACAAAGAGAGGGAAGAGGCTACAACACGCAACACAGGCTTCCAGCTGGAAACAGACCAGGGACATTACATTTATGTGGTATGTGCCTTAACCATTCAGCTACCAGGACACACATTCACCATGATTTATAAATCTTTTTTCCAAATCCACTCGCTCACTTCCTCACATGTCACTCTTTCTTGTCACTCATTAAACTGTTTAAACTGTTTAAACACATTCTTGCAAGGTGGTCCAGTGAGAGTTGTTAACTGTCTTTGCATGGGCACTTTGTTTGAACAGGATGTAAATGCTGCAATTGAAAGAGGATAAAACAGACAATAAAGCTGAATTAAGTAATGAAGTACATTAATACGTGTTACATAACAAATTAAATATTAACTACTAAAATATCTACTATTGTTTTCTTTTATTTGTTTGTTTGTTTACTATGAACCATACAGATAAACATTGTTACATATACAACAGATGTAATGTATATAGGGTCTCTAATCCCTGAGCTCATGAATGCACTTTGTTGTCTAGAACTGTACCAAATATTATACCAGAAGTCTGTTTTCTAATTTTTTCCCAGTTCCTAACAGCATTTCTATCTACTGAGTTCAAAACTCTTCATGCAGTCATTACAACAATAGTCAGTGTGGACTAAACTGTGAATCACTTTTCATTCACCTGACACAAAATATATCAACTATTTTCTCACTCAAACTCAAGCATCTCCAAACTTCTATGGATTTACAGTCCATTTCACACATTCACATACCATTTTTTATTTCCATGTAACCCTGAAATAACAGAAAATAACAAAATTAACCTGATATTTGCTACATTGTTCTACATCTACAGTTGAGAGGAAATAAAAAATTAAAAACGCATGAACTGTTAACTGTGGCTGTAAAACACTGAGACCTATTTTCATTCTTTGTAGGTCTCCAAGAAAGACTTGTGCCAGGTGAGGAGATGAGGTCAGGTGAGATTTAAGTGTCACACCAGTCACAGACTGGTTAACAGCCCATCCCAAGACTCTGTCATTTTTCCTTCTACCTTACTTCTTATTCTCCAACCCCACAGAGGATTTTTTCTCATCATGGAAGTGGAAGTGTTTTGATCAGATATCCACCTTGGACACAACAAATGCTGGAAGTTTGGACATATCTGTAAATGACTGTTGGGATGGATCTGCAAAAGATTCTGATGCTGATGAGAACAACTGGCCAAAATTGGGAGACAGGGTTGACTAGCACTGTTATATTTCTATATTTGTGGTTATTCTAAACATGTACTATATGTATAGTGAATATGTATAGCTTTGTATATGACTGGAATAACGTTGAAAAAATTAACTCAATATGGAGAAATGGTGTTACCATTTGTTAAAAAATAAACCTGAGTAAAACCTGTACTTAGTCAATGGAACTCACAAACAATGTCAAAGTTCTGGTGCAGCGTTATATCTTTATTAACATAGATGGATAAACTGCCTATGGGGTCATGGGACAAAGATTTTTCACTGGACCTCTAACCCCCACTATGCATGGCAATTTGATTATTTCCTCACAGCAAGATCAGCAGTGTTAATTCAACACCTATTGAGTTAAATTCAACACTTTGAAAGTGTCTAGATTGGTCCACACTACATAGAGTTTTGAAAGTGTTACATGCTTCACACTATGACAGAGTTGCCTGCATGTGTTTGGACTGTGGGAGGAAGCTGGAGTACCTGGAGAGAACAGAGAGAGAACAGGGAAAACATGAAAACTCCACACAGAAAAGCCCGGGGCCCCGAACCGGGGCTCAAGTACATGGCGAGTTGATTAGCTAACGCTACGTAAGCAACGGGGATTATTTAGCATAAACCACCAGATAAAATAAATAGTACTGGGTAGGTAATTTAAGATTAGATGTACACACAACAATGCTCCTGGTCACAATTGGAGTGTTGTCTGGTCATGTCCAGTGAAAAATAAAGACAATAGCTGGCTGGTCTCCTGCCTCGATGCTGGAAAACATTGGACCTCTGGCAATAACACTGGCTACATAGTGAAATCAACTCTGTAGAGTTGTTAGCCGAGTATGTCTTTTAACTCTCTGTATCAACACTGACACTGTCTGAGGAATAACTATCTTGTAGTTGAATTAGACTTTAACAAGAGTTGAAATGACTCTAAATTTTTACTTTCAACTCTAACACTGAAAATCTAACACTTTTGATTTTTGCTGTGCTGTCACCCAGAAACTAACCAGTGCTCTAAAACTGAAAAGATTAGTTGATAAAAAAGAAACAAAAAAAAAACAAAAGTTTTATTAGTTTATTCCTCGACAAATAGAAACAAGCAAACAATTTGATAAAACACAACTTTAGAACAAATACGCTGAAAGCTAAAAGATAAGCTAGAACAGTTAAGATCTTGAAACCAGATTTTGACACAGGCCACCAAGGCAAACAAGATGGGGGGTGGAAGACGTGACATAGCTGATACTATACCTCAGTGGTACAAATCTCTGCAAAATTTGACATTTATCATATTATAAAGGCTAAATAACATACAGTAAATCTGACACTCAGAGCCTTTGGGCTGTTGCCTACTTTGGTTTGTCATCCAGCCTTGACAACAATGGCCACAATCATGAACATGACATTAATTTCTTTCTAGCCTGTTATGATAGAGTAGCCTACATGAATGATGTTGTTATTAATTATAATAGCATCTGAAATTCCAGCAGTAGCACTAGAACAAACAATAGCAGTAGTGTAATTACAACTGAAATAGGGGTAGAAGTTGTCCACACTTGCTGTTAGCAGCAGTCGTGGTAGCAGCACGAGGCTGGAAAGAAATTAATGTCACGTTCATGATTGTCGATGATTTGTGAAAATAGTACCAATGAGCTGTATTTGAGCGGAGGGACACAATCGTGCTGCGGTCCTGTGTATGCCATGGGATCTAGCGGAGAAACACAAGTATGGATGGCGGCGGTGATGCGGTCCAGTGTTCCACCGTTTTTTCAAGCTGAGAGAAAAGAGCCTGACGCTTGAGCGGGTGGAGACCTCTACACATTTAAATCCCCCGGGTCGGTTTTTCAGCTTTCAGCAACAAATAACTTTACCATTTTAATTTTCTTTCTACCGTTGGATTCTTTAGAGCTGATTTAATGTCGTAAATGACAGGTCTGTAAGGGCGTCGTTGTTGGGAAGTTTTTTCGAGGGGGGTTTGGACCAGCAAAGGGCCATGGCAGTCGAGGCTCGACCAGAGCTGGTCGGGAAGCGGTTCCTCTGTGTCAGCGGGGACGAACCGCCTGAAATCGGCGACATCGGTCGGTGGCCGTGGAGGTCTGGGGTCATACGAGCCGTCAACCATCGTGACAGCGACAATCCTGACCTGACGGTAAGGAAAATGCCGACTATGTCCTCCTCTTTGCTCTGTTACATGCAAAGCAAATGGGAAAATCTCTGTGGTTGGTGGCTAGCCAGCGAGGCAATGTTGTAGTTGCCAGGCGGAAATTATCTTGTGGCTTTGTCTTAGTTATTATGGCTTATTGGACCAACGAGTACACTGCTTGTATTTATCAATTTTTCACCATAATATTTATCTTTGTTGAGTGTACAAGTTCCAACAGTTATTTGACCACTTAAGCAAGTTAATGGGAAGCAGACTACCAGCAGGGGGTTATAGCGTTCGTCCAGACAGTACACTGCTTATTTACATCATAGTACCTGAAACTATCTCATTCATAAGTCATTTAATGTAAGAGACAACCCTCAATGTTTTCATATTTAGTCATTGCTAAGAATTGGTAAACACAGTGGGCTCCATGTGGGTATACTGTGTCTTCAAAAGCTATAAGCGTTCATTTCACAATTATCAATTCGCTGACGACAGACACCTGGAATTTGAACTGATATCGTGTTGTCGTCTGAGAGAGACAGAATTTGTAAAAACGTGTAGGAATTTGAGTCCCGAGCGGCTAAATGCTTTAATCTGCTGTATACTGCAAATCAGCTGACGGAGGTAAGGTTGGCTTCCTAGATTTACCCCGCGGTGCAGCCTTTATGTTGATCTAATCCTTGTTACCTCGTGGTTATTGGTCACAATCCACGTTATTTGTATGTGATGATCGACCATGAAGCCCGTCTGCCTTTTTCAGGCGGGCATCAACCTCTCCGTCTTGGACAAGGACGCAGGAATGCTAGGACCTGTTAAAACATAAAAACTGTCTCGCTGCAGGCTGAACAATGGGCAGTTTATCATCATGTAAAATATTGTGTGCAATTTGAAGACGACTCCATGTTGTCACTTTGACAGCTTTCAGGAGCACATATATTTTCAACTTGGTGTGCAATTATTGCCTTCTTAAAACAGGAGACAGGCAAAATCTTGGCAAAAAAAAATTGGTCAGAATCCCCCCTAGCTGTTTTCATAGTGGGTCAAAATGCAAAAACCAGCACAGAACAATGAAGTATTTGCCATGACAAGCCATTGACTGGCTACTACACTGTACTGTGTGAATGTACAGTGTGGCTGTTCCCGTTTTCTTTTGTTCACAGAATCCTTCTATCTGCCTATGCAGATAACTGGCCAAAACAATGCACTGTTCTGATTTGATTATTTAAGGTGTTGTCTTTGTGCATATGTGCCATTTCTTGAGAACAGTTAGTCATCAGATATTACATCTTTCAGCACATATTGTCATTTAATAGTCATACGTCCCTGGTAAGATTATTCTTTGTATGACTTAATCTGAGAGACATCTGTGGTAGTTCAGTTCTTGTGTGTTTATCACTGTACTTTAATGCATAAAATTAGGCCAGTGTACATGTCAGAAGTCTTTCTCACGTCGTTGACTGCGGTGATTTCTGTGGTATTAGAGAGCAGTAGTTTAATTCCTGTTGTCACAGGTTCAGGTCTTTCTGTTATTCTCTCTTTAAATCGTGCTTTTACATTAAGTTGTTGACAGAAACAGTGAGGTGGCATAAAACCATGGATTAATAACAGTATCGTAGCTAAACACCTCTCACATGTGTAATACATTTCATGTACTCATTTGTATCACACAACAAACATGCTCCCAGTTTCCTAATTCCCCTGTTGAGCTGGCCCATGTGTGTGATATAATTTAGGCAATGAGTAGTGTTCTGGTTTAATTCCATACAGTGCAGCACAGTCTCATTAGCAAGGGGCTTAACTAGCTGAGTGAATACAGTTGAGAGGGATTGGAGATTAGATTAGAAGAAGTGTGTCAAGCCAAGCTGTCAGGCCTTTGTCAAGTGTCTGTGGTCAACGGTTCACCAAGGCTCACTGGTTCACAACTATATATCTGTGGAAAGAATAATGCAAGTTACACAGGTCAGTAAATATGACTATAAACTGATTATGGAGATTAGTCTGAAATTGCCAACCATCAAACACCAAATGTCTAAAATCACCAAGCTTTAACCATCACTCTGGATGGTAGGTTTTTAAGACAATAACATTTCTCTTTTTTAATATGTGGTCCCCTCACAACACACAGCTAATACGTCAGATATTGTGCTGAACAGTCAAGTAGTTGATGAGTAGATCAAAAGAAAATTAATCAGCAATTTGATTTTCATGTTATTATGATTATTTAATGGATCAAGCTTTACAAATCTGGGGATTTACTGCTTTTATTGCTTTTGAAGATGTCACTTGGGAAGTAGCGATGTACATTTTAAACCATTTTCATGGACAAAAGTATATGTCAACTTATTGAGAAAATTATTGGCTGATTTATCAGTAGTGTCAGTAATAATTAGTTGCAGTCCTAGTCTAATATGAATTGATAATTGATGTTAAAGTGTGAAATGTTCTTGCTTCATCAGATAGCATGTATTTATTTTGTGATTTGCCTCTATGTACAGACAATAATATACCACTCAGAGTATGTGTTGTAAATCAGGGCTGCTGGATGTACAATAATATGTTACCTACTGAGTACCACAGAAAACATCAGACACTGCAGTTATACCTCTGCTGTATTTGAGAAGGTGAAGTGGCATTTTCTTTCAACTTTAAGTAACTATGATAACTGGCCTGACAGGCGTCTCTTAAGTTCAGTGGTTGTGTTGGCCAGCTGTGGCAAATAATGATGATGATGATGATGATGATGATTATTATTCTTATTTAAGATCTGTAATGATGTATTTGTGGTTGGGGTGCTCCAGTAAAGATATCTGGTCTAGTGGGAGATTAGACCAGTTTGGCTGGCTTAGAGTTGATGTGGGCTAAACAATGAAATTGAAGACAGACAAATAACTATAAATAATAATATTAGAATAACTGGTGTGCTTTTCTGAATTGATATAGAGCCAATTCTGTGTGTAGGATATATGATAGCAGTGAGAGCAGTGTGTTGTAATATAGAGACATAATACCTATAGGTTGCCTCACTGTACATATGTTATTAATTCTTTTTGGTTAAATTCTTCTTCTTAGTAGAAGGCCATAAATACATAGCTTCACAGTCCAACCCTTAGTCCACATTATGCAGTAAGCTCATAACCAATTAATAAACATGACATAATGTAGGGCTGCACGATTCTGGACAAAATGAGAATCACAATTTTTTTTGCTTAGAATTGAGATCACAATTCTCTCTCACGATTTTTTTCAAAAAATTTTTTGCATTCATTTACCCGATACATGCACGATTATTACGAGCACACTAGGGTGGTTCTTACTGGGGGGTTCTTCTTCTGGACTCATTTAGCCATTTTTGTTTGTCCTAACACACCTTCTGGTCTCACACTGTCGATAGCTGGTGTCACTCACTCACTCGCTCTCACTGGGTTTATTTGTTTTTCTGCTGCTCTGAATCACGTGGTGTAACGGTGAATTGTCATTTGCTGAGGGAGAAGATAGGAGCGTTTCTTTTGTTGAAGCTGGTGTCCTTGATGAAACTGCAGCAGAATCATTGGCATTTAGAAATGAGATTGCATAGAGCTCTAAATCGACATTGCAATTTGAATGCGATTAATCGGGCAGTCCTAATATAATGTATCTGATATGATGAAACTGTGGATTGAGGCTTGGGCTGCACAATTATGGTCAAAATTATAATCACAATAATTTTTTCACAATTGTTCATTGATTTTAGGGAAAAATATTTTTATTGCTCTTTTACATTAAAGAAACAGAGCACTATATATACCTATGGCCAAGTGAAATGTGATTGCATTGATTGTTTCAACCTGTCTTTGGGGGCTGGATGGATGGATGATGTGCTGTAAACCATCACTGTTATGGATCAGTTGAAGGTGGGCAAGGATGGAGATTCAGTGAGGTAACTTAGCAACGTTATTCCTCCTAGCCTTCATGCACTCATCCTACTGCAGTTTGTGGTGTTTTCTCAGGTAGTTAAACAAGTCAGCTGTGTTGTTGTTTTGTGGCACAGATGTACATCTCATGCGCTCAGATGTTTTATTCTTGTTTAACATCCCTTGCCCTAAACGTGAAATACTTCCAAACAAACGGATGATGATTTCATGGGACATTTGGGCTTTGTTTTGCCCATCATCATACCCAGTGGTATGTGTACAGGATTGGAGTCAGTTTAGGTCAGTTTACTGTGTACGACTAATATTTATAGTGGTAATGCACTTGCTCACAATCAGTCTGAGGTCCCATTGTCTGAGTACTCTCTACCTGATAAACCTGATAATACTTTTAATTAAGTCGGCTCTTAGGGAAGAAGAATACATTTCTCTTTTTGGTGTTGGAATTAAAAAAAAAAAAAAAGCTTAATAACGCCTCCAAGTATTCAGATACACTACTCCATTGTAAATTGCTTTACTGTTAACCCAGTTTTGTGCTGCAGGGACAGAGTCTGAAACTGAAAACAGAAAAATACATAAGAGAGCAGTCCAAATGACATTGAGAGTCTGATAGATGAAAATTTAAATTCAGAGCTGAGAATCTGTGACATACATAGTGAAATACAGAGCATTTAAACAGCACTGTAATTTCCACGCAGACACTTTTTTGGGGGGGACTTGTGAACTGAAACATGCTCAAAGAAAAAGAAAGACCTCAGCAGCAGAACCGAACACTGACACAGTAGACATAAAACCACCACACTCATCTGGATTCACAATGAATGGAAAGAGCGGGGCAACCAAGTCACTGCCTATAGGAGCCTTTGTTTTCCATTACAGTCAACTCTGTGTGTGTGTGTGTGTGTGTGTGCGCGCGCGCGCACACGCATGCATGCGTGTGTGTGTTTACAGTAGCAGTGCTGCTAGTTTGTTTTTAGGGCTGTGGCCTGAAGTTCATCTCCATGTGGCTAATCAGCAGAAAATGACAGGCTGTGACCAGGGAAGAACCTTCCACATACAGAGTCTCTGCATGGTTATTGAGGTGCTTAGAAATATTTCTGCACTGTGTGTGTGTATGTGTGTGTGTGTGTGTTGGGATGTGAATAGCAGCATTGTTTGGAGTGTGAACACACACTAGAGACGCAGAGAATAAACATTGCCTGGAGAGAAGCTTTCAACTTCTAATGTCAATTCTACAGTAGTGCTGGCACATATATATACTATGATATGATTTTTGTTATACCATTTGTTCCAGTTAGACTAGTTTAAAAGCTGTCAAACCGGTTACTCATTTTAATGTAATACATTTGTGAAATATTTATTTATTTGTCTGGCAAATTGAATATGTATTAATTTAATAGTAATTGAAATTGTACTAAAGGAACTAAATAGATAATGAATGGTTGATAATATGTCCTGGTAAGAAATTGTTATTATTCCCTTTTCTGGGTTGCATAATGCGTAGTTGCACAGTATTGAATTATGAGAGAAAAATATACAATTAAATATATGTTGTTACCTTTCAGAAAATAAGCCAGGATTGTAGTTCATTATTATTATTATTATTTATTTATTTATTTATATGTTATCTATGCAGTACTGTGCAAATGTTTAGCAGTTTTAGGCACTAAAGGTAAAGTGAGGATGCTGTCAAAAATAACTCCATGATTAATTTTTATTCATCAGTTAACCTCATGTGAAGTGCAGTAAACAGAAAAAAACCTAAATCAGATCAGTATTTCTTATAACCACCATCTGTTGTAGGACTCCTTGTTCTTGTCTCTTGACAGTTATTTATGATTCTGACTGTTTGTTTGGACTCATTGTCCAGCTGCAGAATTAATCTGGGACTGATCAGACATCTCCCTGATGTTAGTGATGAAGGATAAGAATCAAAACATCTAGAGTGCCTAAAACTTCTGCACAGTACTGTATATCACCCCTATCACAGGCATGTGGCAGAGTAATCTTGTGATATCAGTGTTCACAGTAGTTGGTGTCACCAACAAACCACCAAAATCTCATGACATTGTCATGTTGGCAGGATACATAATGAATTGCATTATGTCTTTGTGCTGATGTCTACAGACAGAACAGAAACTCCTCCGGCTCTCAGGGGCTTGTTGTTTTGAACATTAATTGTAACTGTCAATTTCAGTACGATCACGGACATGAATGTAGTCTGTGGAATCATTGCAATAATAATAATATAGTCTTTATTTATCACATTGACGTTCACACAATGACCTGCAGTATTGCTGTGTGACTTCCAGGTTATGTGGTGTTTGGGCAACTGGATACACTGAGTGTTAGTGGTTTGTTTTCTGGTGCCTAAGGATACAAAATGTAATCTGAAGCCAGGATGGGCTGGCTGGATTTCTGGCTGGACTACCCTTCCCCCCATCTCCTCAACACACGCGTGCAAACACACTTGTCTTACATTAGCTGTGAAGACACGCTTTGACATAATGCATTCCCCTAGCACCTTACTGTAACCTTAACCATCACAAGTAGCTCTTTCAGTCAGGTGTAGCAAGTGTGTCAGGCATCTTTGTAATGACAATGTGCCAAGCTAATCCAGCCATGGTATCAGCATGTCAGAGTGTCAGATGGCTTTGACAGACTGTTATCAGACTGGTAGGAGTAGATGCTTAATCTGTTTAAAATGCAAGATGAAATGTTAATTACTTAACCTCAAAACATGATTTTAGTTAATCACTGATATGTAATAATCAATATTAAAGAGAGACATTACCATGGCTAACTATGCGGTTATCTGCATCAGTAGATCTAGAGTCTTTTCAGTGAAACATTGGGTGAGAAAGAAGCCCAGACAGACTGTGACTGTGTCCTGAATATGGAATGAGTAAACCTCAGCCTGTCTGACTGCTGTTATCTCCATCACACCATTAGACAGCCCGTGTGCACACAGCTGCTCTGAATGAAATCCACCTGTCACTGTTTTGAGAAAAGTTTATAAAATATGATATAATTTTGTCTCAAACAGGCATTTTGGGTCTAAAATGTATACATATTTGATATTTCTTCCAAATTTCTACTCTTGTCATGGTGGGAGAGTCCTACTAGAGTTGAACACAGTGTTTGTTTTAATACATGTCCTTTTATGAGCTCCACTGAAAGAATCATTTCAGTCCATATCATGTCTTAGACCCAGATTTGCCCTGTGTATTTTCGAACTGTGCTGTCAGGGAATACTGGCCCAGCCCTCTAACTAGACTGTTTTACCAAAGAATGTGAGGGAAGCTATTTTGGTGTAGCCAGTAATAAGGAGGTTGTGCTTGTTCAGTTTGGAACATCTCCCAAATGAATCGAGCAACTGTGGCTCATGCGTGTCTGTCTAGTTTATCTTTTCTTTTGAGTAGAAGACAAGATGTCACCTGCTGCTATTTGTATTATTTCTGTGACTGTAGCACAGGCTGAGTAAAGCGTCTTGCTGCCCACCCCTCTGCAGTGAACTTGTACCGTTTACCTGTTCCTACCTTGTTGGAGTGAGCTGGGGCCAGTGGAATGTTGCCTTACCTTCTTACCTTCAGTGGGACACAACATTAGGATGAATGAGTACAGACCTGCTTTTATATCTTGAGTTGCATTTCAAATCGGATCCCACTTCCTCTGCAACAGTTTGTTCTCTTGGAGCAGCAGAAAGAAAACAGTTTCAGCTGAAAATTGATAGTGAAGCTCATGATTAATAATATAAATTGCATACATAAAATGCAGTGTCCTCAGGACAGTGGATTCTGTCACTGCTACTACTATTTACTACTATTTCTACCAGAGTTTACACAAGACTTTTATTTTGATAAGGCCAATATGTCCGTTAATATTCCATAATTGCAGCCATATTTGTGTATTTTTAAAAAGGATGATTTTTGTATTTTGGAACTTGGGCCTTATTTTCCATGATTTTGAGTATAAATGATTGCTAGAGACATACATCTGGGAATCGGTGCAATAATAATATGTGGTTGTGTGGTACTTGCTTATGCAAAGGTTCTGAGTACTTTCACTACTGAACACACACTAACACAAACAAACAAATTAACTGATGGAGGCAGTGGTATTTTGTGCTGTAAAATAACTGTTTTTGTCAATGAAGTCGTGATATATAGTGGTTAAACAAAACTCACTCACTCTGATAAAAAGGTCTGTCTCTGTAGGAATCCTATCATATAATCATAAAGACACTTAATAACAATTTTAAGCTGCCAGTGACAAAAACAAGAACTTTAGTGGACAGACTTTGACATGGACAATTTGTTTGTTTGTTTACATTGCAGCAGCTGTTCATGGTGGCCTGGTACACTGTTGTTGTGCACCCAAAATGTAGGAAAATAAGGTTAAAAAATACTGGAGTTATCCTTTCAGTTGTTCTGCCAGAATATTTTATTGGTCACACAATATACTATTTATTTGTAATTTTCCACTGGACATTTTAGTTGTTGATATCTTCATTTTATGGACTACTATACATGATACTGTGTAATGTGCAACTACTCCTGTGGACTTTTATTTATTTAGTATTGGATCAGCTTGGTCATAGCTACTGAGCCCTACTCGCTTTTGTCCAGTTCTCAGCTCTCTGTCCTTTTTTGTGTCTTGTTCTGTTTTCTATTGTGTTGTGCTGCTCTGTACTGTTCTCCCAGTCCTGTCCTGTTCAAGTCCACCCTGACCTGTTCTCTCATTTCCTGTCTGCTCCGGATCCCTCCTGTCCTGTCTCAGTCTGTGCTTTCACATTCATTGGACTTTAACAGGATTATGTGCATTACCATGCGTTGGAAACATAACCATGCTGCCCTTATAAAGTCCCTGAGATAAAATAAGCAAGTTGGCTTCATGCTATGCTCAAATATGCCATATTGTTATTTTGTTGTTTGCACAAGTAGCAGGGATTATACAAGATCTTTTTGCAGTGATGGATGGAAGTAAATGTTTGGTTGGGCAGAAATTCATCACAAATAATGCAACATATTAATTCATTTTAACACTGAGACCTATTGATTGTTTGCTACTGTGACTTCAGTCATTTTCTGAGCAGAAGTGTCAGACAGATGTATGGAGTTGATGCTTTTCTCTGTTATATATAACAATAAATGAAGTATCCTTTAATAATTGTGAGAGCACCAGAAACTTTTGCAGTATAACTGAAAAAACATGCTTAATTAATAAAAATAATATAAAGTGCTTGGCAGACTTTAAGTGGAAAATAAGCTGGCGGAGATTGGGTGGCTGCTGTTATGTTCTTTAAATCTCACACACTGGCATATTCAGCCTGGCCTTGTGCTGTTGGTGCATGACTCACTGGCTAGCTCTCTGATATTAGAGCGAGAGTGAGAGAGACAGACAGAGAGGGAGAGAGAGAGAGAGGGAGAGAGGGAGAGAGAAAGATGGGGGGGGGGATGAAAAATGGAGAGAGGTGTGGATGCAGATGAAGCTGAAGCAAAGGAGAGAGTGAATGCTGTTTGAAAAATGAAGAGAGGGAGAGAGAAAGAGAGCTGTGTACTCTCATTAGTTGTTTGGTTTTCCAGCCAACCAGGCTCTCTGGTAGAGAGAGAACAAGAGAGCAGAGGATAAGGGAGAGAGAGAGAGAAAATGGGAATGTGAGAGAGACGGAGAGAGGGGTTTCTTTCTCCTCTGTCTGGCCTCTCTCCCATAGCAACAGCGGCTTAGCCACGTGAACGCCAGTTCCTTTGAGTTCACCCACTGCACAGAATTTAACTCCTTCAGTGCCAGATTATGGCACAATACAGGAGCACACAGCCAGAGAGCACAACAGAACTCTACAATGATTAAACACACAAAAGATGTACTATTTGTCAGATTTTACAATCACACAATAGTGAAACAAAATGTATAATACGTACAGTAAAAATTTGATTGGTTCCATAAAAATACATATGTAATTTTGAGTATTGGGTCATTTTGGTATCAGTGATCCACTAATGAAGGTCGTGCTTTTTATTAAAAGACATATTTGTTGCCGTGCTTCGTGTCTATATAAAGCCAGCACATTTGAAAGTTCTTCAGAGACAAACATGGCTAAAACAAGGAACCTAACGACAGGAAACACACCTGAAGATACAGATTCTCAGTGAGGAAGGGTACAGCTGCCGCCAGATAGCCAGGAAGTGCAGATGCAGTCCTTTAGCAGTTGGATACACTCTGCAGAAATACAGACGAACCAACAGCTTGGAAGACAAACCAAGATCTGGGCGTCCAAAGGTTTTCTTCAGCAAGAAATGACCGCATCCTGATCCGCATGTGCAGGGAAAACCGCCGAATGACATCACAGGAGCTTCAGCAGCAGTGGTTAGTTTTTCTTGCAAACAATAAACAAAAAAATATCAGTTGTATTTGTTTGTGTCCGTCTAATGCAGCCACACCTTTTGAAACACAAAAAGGTTTTTTCCCCCAAATATTTCATGATAATATTTGAGGTTGTGTAAAATTTTAAGGGTGTCCAAAAACTTTTTGCCACCACTGTATATAAATAGGATAACTATGCATTCATTACATTACCATCATATAAGAGTTTAATAGAATATCATCATAGAAATAGAATGCTGTCACATGGAGTAAAACAGAAGTGGTTGGGGCATTTTAGCATTGTGAAAATATGCATTGGACTATTATCATCACAGTATTAATAAAACACAGCACAGGTTGTTGTTTTCACAGCCCTCTGACATTAGCAAAAAGAGAAGTAACCTGAATATGCTAACTTTGTTAGTATCCGTGTCCTATAGTAATCCTGTTCAGCCATAAAGATGTTGGGAGATGCTAAGAACTCCTTGTCACTTGTCATGAATTTATTCTGTGGCAGCTGAATATGTTATAGCAGCCCTCAGAAACTCCTGCAGGTTAAACAGGGCTAACCAAACATTTTAAAGGCTGATTACCTCTGAAAGACACTCTACAGACGGCCTTTACAACACTCACTAGCCTAGCAACATCATAAGGCTACAAATAACCCATAATTCAACACTGGAAATATTGTAGTTATAGTGGTACTTGATTTTTGTTAAAACCTAGGTTTTAGGAAAAAAGTCCTATATTAAGGCCAATACAGTATTATTTCTCTCCAGAATGGTAGAGAACACATGGTTTTTCTGTTTATTCAGTTTAGGTACTGCACAAAACAACACTTATTGCTGCACTTAAGTCTTATAATAGTTGGAAAACCCTGGAGAGGCACATACCATTATATTAATGGGAACAGAATGCTGCAGCAGGTCTACCATCCTATAGAGTGGAGTAGAACATCACCATGTATAGTGAGACGTTTAATGATTCCGCTGTTTGGTGCAAGAGTGAAACAGTGGAATGATTGTTGACTGGAGCCAGTGTGGGACAAATCGGTTTCTGTGGGTTTCCTGACTCCACTGCACAACTTTACACTGTAATGAAATGCAAACAGAGAAATCAAATCTCTTGGCCAAGACAAAGAGAGTTAAACTCAGTTCAGTAACCTTACTGTCATCTCTGTACACCAGAGAAAATGTTGCCAGGGCATGTTGTATTCAAATCCATATAGTGATGCACATTTGAAAACACAGTCAAATCAGTTACAATAACACAAAATAGTTGTTGTGGTATATAATATAATTATAATTATTATCCTTTCATCCCATTTCTGTCACTTATCTGGGGTCATCTGCAGCAGGTCAAGTGAGGCAGTCCAGACGTCCCTCTCCCTAGCCATGTTTCCCAGCTTCTCCTAGGAGATCCCGAGGCATTCCAAGGCCAGATGAGATATATCACCCTATGTCTAAGGCTGAGCCCAGTCACCCTGCAGAGGAAACTCATTTCAGCTACTTGTATCTGTGATCGCATTCTTTTCCAGAAAAAATCTTATTATCATATTATCATTAGCGTAAAATTGGAGCACAGTTTATTCCTCTGACTTAGTTTAAATTGTGACTTCCACCGGTGTGTTGAATCACAAAACCTTGGCACACAGCTTGTGAGTAATATTATCAGTGTAGGGATGAAGTGGTGAATGAAGGTTAAAACAATGCTTAATTTTTGATGGTACTGGGAGGTTACCTGTTGATTACTGACTGAAGAGCCTACATTAGTTTACACGTGTAAAAGTGTAAAACTGCTCCATAGTCTACTACTGTTCTGAACCAGTGGATCACAATCTCCATTTTGCTACAGATTGAAGCAGAAAAATCAGAGAGCCTATTTCTGTCTTTTTCTCTCCCCCTTTTCACTTTTTCATTACATTTAAGAGCTGACTAACTCTTTCCAGATGGTATAGAGTTAACCTTCCTCTTCTCTTCTCCTCTCAACTTGAATTTGCCAACATAAATGTAACTTGGAATTTTTTTCAATTGGTGTATAATGTTAATATACATAGAAGGAAGTAACAAAGATGTTTTTTGCAGATGTAAGGATTCACATGAGAATTTCTTGCATTTCTCAGCTTAATATCTTTGCCAGTTAAAAAACTCAGGCCACTTCTTGTAAACGTAGTTAGATGATCAGATAAAATTAGAGATTTTAAGAATGAAGAGAGAATGAATTGAGGTTTGGGGAGTAGTAGCCTGTTATGTTTTTTGACATTGTACAAACTAGGGATGTGCACGAATAATTTATTAGTCAATTACTCAAAACGGTAAGCATAGCTGACACATTTTTTTTAAGAATCAACATTTATTTGATTTTTATTTGACTGACTTTTATTCCAATTCATAGAGACGTGGAACTACTGTTTATGGTTCTGTTTCTGCCTGAGTGTGCATCTTCTCTGTGGTGCAAGCAAAACACTGGAACAGATGTCTGCAATAAGAAGAAGTGAAGCAGGCTGTTAAACGAGCTGCTGCTAATGTTAGCTCAGGTTGTTGCTAGATGCTTGTTGAATTATCTACATAGGTCTCATTAACTCCAAAACAAACAGACCAAGTAATTAAAATAAGTAGAAACACTATAAAACTATTTAATATAAAAAATCAATGTTTCTCTGTGATGTGGACACAGGACGTTTAGAGCGGCTGTTTGCTCAGCTTGTTTCTCTGTTTACTTAAGATCCAGATGTCTGATGACAAAAATCCTTCATCTGGTCTAAGATTATAGTTATAATGTTATAAAAAGTGACGGTAATGTGACTTGAAACATCAAGAAAGTAGTTTGCTGAAAATGTTTTAATGTCTGGCCATCCAGAACCGCTAGTGAAAAACACAGATTTGTTGTACCTAAACGCTCATGTGAAAGAAAACGACAGGAACATAACTGCTTTGGTGACTTAAATTATTTCAGACGATATGTTTCCTCTTAGCGCTGTCGGAGGGGTGTAACTGTCAAAGGCTCATGGAAGCTGAATACACCGTGACTTCACGGAAGACCATTACCAGCCAGATTGAGAAAAAGTACAATGAGGCAGCAACAGCTCTAAAAAAGAACTTGACAGAAACCAACAAAGTAGCAAGAACAACCGCTGCATGGACAGCAGAGTTTTATGGCACTGTCACCTGCCGTTACATGGACGGTGACCAGAACATTTCTGGTCCTGTGCTTCAGACTCGCAGCACAGATGAGATAGAAGATATTCTGCCTTTATCATGGTTATGTGATTAGTCACCTAAGTGTACCTTAGTAAAAAGTATAATGTTCATAATGAATATCAAGATTAAGAGGGCTGCAGCACCTACACAGTGCTTAGAATGCTGAATATTACTCTGCATATTGGCCTTGAAAACTCATATTGCTTACCCTGGTGTGAGTAGACTCTGGTATTTGACATGTCTCAGCTGGAATGTGAATGTGAACCGCAATTAAACAAGTTAACTCTTGCTACCTGTGAGAGGAAAGATTCCCTCCCAAAGAACTCATCCTCTCAACACGCGCTCTGTCTCGGTCTTCCTGTCTCTTTCCCTTTTTCTCTTGAGAACCAGGCGCTGTCTGGTTTAGAGCTGTAGCTAATGTTTATTTGTGATTAACGTGTTGATTGTTGTTTGGATTAAATGAATAATCACATAACAGTGAAATAATGTGCATCACATTATATACAGTGCAAGGTGACATTGTAAACTTACCTGTCTATTCCAACCAACAGTCCAAAACCCAAACACAACAGTATAAGCAGAGAGATGCAGAAATGAATTACTACTGGGAGGCCTGGCCTTTTATGTAATGAATGACTTAAATGACTAATAATGCAGGCTTATTTTCTCTCAATTGTCCAATTGATAACTGACAAATTTTCTGAGCATGTGTATAATTCCTTCAGAGTATTTCACACTGTTACATCCTGCTAAAATGGTGTGTCACAACCACATCCCAAAGCATTGTAAGTCAGCTACACTCACACAGCTGTTGTGAAATCAATATGGATATGAATAGAGCTTTGTGTAAAAGCTAGAGACCTACACATCTGGTGAGCTGTGAGTTTAAAAGAAAAACAAAGGTGGCAGAAACAGGTATAGACTGATAATAGAAAGGCATCATGGACTGAAAATGGATGAAAACAGCAAGGATTGTTTTCAGTCCTTACCACGGCTGAATGATTTGGGGAAAAGTCCAAATGCAGTGTTTCTCTGGCCAATATTGTGATTTAAACTGTTGCTTGTTTTCTATGAATTAAAGTGTTATGTCTGATAATGGCAGTTAATGATAACTGATGTCTTGAATAATGGTGGTTCTGATTCAGAGTTGTTAAAGCAAACAGCTAACGAAAAGCTAATGTGTTAAATAAGGCTTACATGTCAATTTATTGTATGTGGACTTTTTGTCCAGAAGACTGGGCTGAAAAAAATAAGAGAAAGCTCCCTGGGAAGACCTGAACAACCAACAGCAATCATTTTATCACATGTTTTACATATATTAATAAGTTTGCACTTTTGCTTGATACAAACTTGTCTTGTTTGTTATGATGCAGATTAGCTGTTCTGGCCTGGAGTTTAAATCACTGCATTGGAATTACTTACTACCTGGTCATTATATATGTTGTTAAATACTCATTAGCTGTAATAACCCCACATTATGATATACAAATAGTGTTGTTGTTAAATGTATCAGTCAGTCAGCTGTCGCTCAGCATTGGCAGGCACAAAGTTGTCAGCCAGGCTTCTCTCCCTCTATCAGCCGTCATCCCATTGCCATCCTGTTAGTATGCACGGCAAACTACCTCAGCTCTTTGCTGTGACGTCTGACTGTATATAACCCAGGCTGGAAAGAAAAGCCACATGTGGAAATATCTGCACATGCAGACACACACACACACACACACACACACACACACACACACTGGGCCTGCTTTGTCACTTCTAGTGCTGTAGAGAGACAGAGAGACACCATGAAACAAAAGTGCTGGGTGTGTCTCTGAGCTCTGAACAGTCTCACTCACACACACACACGTCTGTGGTGAGGAGTGTCTGTAGTAGTGGAATCCTGCAGTGTAATGAGGCTTGTGAATGGGGAGGGAAGCACCACGGTGCCTTTATTTATGTGCTATAATGATCAGGGGCTCCATCCTCTGAACTGCGAATAGCTGAGGCTGGGAAGTCTTTCAAGGGAACTTCATCTAATCTATTAAATTTAGGGCCTGGCTTGTGCTTATTATTATTATTATTATTATTATTATTATTGTTGTTATTATTATTATTGTTGTTGTTTTTTCATTCCAAGCTTACATGAAACCTAATGAAGCCAGAGCTGTAACAGTCAACAGCCAGTCTATAAGCTGTGCCTAACTGTTCAACCACCCTTAGGCAGAGAAGCTTACTTCAGAGATCTTGTTCAGGCAACCATGTTGGATGTTTAGTATTGGTGATCTGCAGCCACTGTGGCTTATTTCCTGCTCTGCTGGAAATGTTACGACCTGAGCAGAAATTTGGGTTGAATTTGCTTGTTATGTGTAAGTATTAAGATGTAGAATGCATACACAAATAAAGTACATGCATACTGTGTATAACCTGACTCTGAATCATTAACAGTTCCTTTATGAATTAGATGTGTGAATACTTTTTAATAATAATAAAAATAATAAGTTGATTGTAGTGACATCCCATCATCAGCATGATCGTGAATGGCAATAATCGATAATATCCTTACAAGTGACTTACATAAAGCTATCTCTCTTGCCAACATACAGTCCTGTACTGATTTATACTAAAGGGGGAGCTACACCTTTCCAGCCAAGCCTGTCGCCATGGCTGAAGGCTTGGCTCACCCACTGTAAATCCCACAACAGAAAATCAAATCGGATGTGTGGAAATACAGTACTATGGGTTCCAAAACAAAGGACTCCAGGAAAAATTAACTAACGTTACTGTCGGTTACTGAACGTAGCAACTGTTGGTATTAACGTTTATCTAAATGTTTGTTATGTTATGATGCTGTTTTGGTCACCAGTGAATTAAGCTAACGTTAGCTTTTTAGGTAAACAGCAAATAGCTTTGCTGTCTCAGATCAGAGTTGAGCTCCAGTCTCCAGGAGATTGACTGCAGTTTACTACAGTTTCATTAACTGTAACATTAATTTGGCCACAGCCTATAAGAAACAGTTAAAATGTATAGAATTTGACAAAAAAAATCAATCTTCACATTTGACCTATCTAAGTGTAGTATTTATTTCCTTTACTTTCGAAGGGGAATGTCCTGATTTATAACTACCTAAAGTTTGTTTGATTGTTTTTTTACTAAAAAGGATGTGTCCTCTCTGTGATGCAGTAAAAATGTTTTTTTTTCTTACCAAAAGGTAATGTTAAGTGATTTCAGTGTGTTTTGAAGGCATTTGAAGAGTTTAAAGCATATTTTCATGATTTTCGCAATAATTGCAATTATTTTGGCCAGAATAATGGTGACATTAAATTTTCATATTGTTCCATGCCTAAACTTAGAACCAGTTAAAATCCCACAATGCGCTCTGACATGCCATGTGTGTTTGTGGTCTGTATAAGTGTGCATTTGTGTGTGTGTCCTGTAGGTGTAGTGGTGTGTGAAGTCCAAAGTTTCTGTTGACATTACAAAACTACATTGTTACAGTTAAAACACAGCACTAGGCACACATAAGTCTTCTCTCCTCCTTTCTCTCTTCTCTTGTTATATTGCAAGGTGTTTGTGTCATTTTGCCAAACCTGTCTTCCCTAGGTGATTTTTATATGCAGAGAGAACTTAAACAGTATAGGCCTCTCTACTTTGAAGACTACTGAAAACACTGCAAAATGAAGCTGTACCTTACAGTGTTGTCTGAAATGTAACCTAATGGCAAAATGTAGTTTTCCTTTAAATTTGTAGTTGTCCTTTTGTGTTTTACCAGAGGTTCTCATGTTTTGTCGTGTGTCCAATTCAGTTCAGTTCAGTTTTATTTATATAGCACATATGTCTTAAACCAGGTCTTAAATCCTGTTTGATGCAGCAAACTATACATTTTGACTTTCTAACACCCGAAGCACACAGCACAAAGGTCACTAAATCAAAACTTGTGTGCAGTCCACCTGAATGTGATGCGCTGCTTCTGCTGGCTGCACATGCCAGCCTGTGAAACATTTGTGCAGCCTTGACAAAGGCCAGCTAGACCAGAGATGTAACATGGGATTGTTCCTTGAGAATCTAGGGCAAGGTTCCCTCTCCACATGTGTCAGTCTGAGTGTGTTGTGCTTGGCTGGCAGCTTCCCAGAGGGTATATCTACACTGATCAGCCACAACATTAAAACCACTGACAGGTGAAGTGAATAACATTAATCATCTCTTTACATTACAGTGTTCTGCTGGAAAACCTTGGGGCCTGATATTCAGCTGGATGTTACTTTGATACATGCTATCCAATTTAACATTGTTGTTGACAAAGCATTATGTTTCATATTGTTCAATATTGATATATATATTACAGTATAAATCAAATCACTATTTCTGTTGAAGTTAAAGTTTCCTTTTTACCCCAAGTGAGATGTGAAGATACCATAAGGTCAATTTTAGGGCTGCCCTCTAAATGTTGACTATTGGATGTATCAGTTGGGAAGACCCTGATTCAACTCACAGAATGTCAGTGGATGAGTGGTTACACTTTTAACTACCTCACAGTTCACACACACACACACACAGCACTGCAGGAGAGACAGGCTGTAAACTTTATAACCACATCTTGTCTTAAAATGACCAGACCACAAAACTAACTGTGGAGCTAGATACTTGATGAGAACAGAGCGACAGTGAGATGCAGGCAGTGTGAGTTGGTCTGATTCTTTTCCCTAGAGTGTAAGTTTCCTTGTGTGTGTATCTGTCTGTGTGATGAGGTTTGTTAGCAGATGTGTAGGTTTGAGAGAACACAGTATTGTGTAAGTATAGATGTGTGTGTTTGAACCAGGTTTGTACATGCGTGATAACTTAATGCCTGTATGTGTGCATAATCATACTTGGCTTTGTGAATGCTTGCTTTCTGTATGTGTGTGTGTGTGTCCCAGTGCAGCAGATGAAGGCAGGGAGGGGTGTTCTAGTGCTGGCTCCATTGATTGGTTCCATACAGACTGAAACTTGACCTTCACAGCAGATGTCTGTAAGGCTGCCAAAGACATGCACACAAGCATGTGCGCGCGCAGACACACACACACGAACAAGACAGTGGAACACACAACTGCACTCTTATTATGCTGCTCTTGCTTACAATATTTCTGTTGTTGTGGATGTCTTTCAGTCATGTGCCTCATCACCTTGTCTTCGTCATATGTGTGTGTGTGTGTGTGTGTGTGTGTGTGTATGAGAGAGAGGCTACTTTTTGGGACAAACTTCAGACTAAAACTGGGGACAAAAGCTGACTCCAAAAATGGGAAAAAGCTGAGCTATCTGTATGTATATGCTGAGGCCATTCAGTACTACAAATCTGTATACTCCACTCTAATGTAGCTGATACGAGCCTTGGTACATACTCACTGCCCTTCACACTTCCCATCCCAAATTGCAGCCTGTATGCTCAGAAATATAGAAGAGATTGTTTGGGTTTGTTGGAGCTTTGGGACTTGCTGCAGTAAAGGTACATGTAGCATCAACACAGTCATCACACAAGTTTAGTGATGCACTTTTTGATTTTACACAGCTTTATGGAGCTTGCAGCTTCATATTTTGGGAGGATTATTATATTATATTATTATATTGTGTTGCGTTCACTTGACATTGGCATGTCATGTTAGTGTGACCTGCACTCTTGTGGCCTGAGAGGTGTACAACAGCCAGTACTAAAAAAGACTTGAAAAACTCTAAATGCTCAAAAGCCACTGAGGAAAAATAACACTCAAACGTTCAGAGTATTTCAGAGTTGCAGAGCAGTTAGAGATGTATTAAGGCCAGTGGAGCACAGTGTCGCCTTTCTGTAGTATTTCACAGCTCTAAGACAGCTTTAGCATGATGAAGAGAGACAATTTTGAGTGTGTTTGCATACTTGTTTCAGAAATGAGAAGCACCATTAGCTTAGTGTAGATTGTTAAGATAGGTTGTATCTTTAGTGCATTGTAAGCAGAGTTAAATCATCTACATTCATTTACTGTTTGCAAACTTTAGCAACTGCTATAACTCTTACTGTTACCACTACTATACTTCTGTTTCTGGTACTATTACTGCTGCTAATGTTAGCAAAGCAACTATTTGCCTGCTCTTCTTTCACCAGTACAATCTTTACCTCTGTTGCTGGTAGTACTGACATTGCTATTATTGCTTCCATAGAACTGGACTCCTAATAGTGAGAGGTATGTTCTAATGTTTTGCCGACCACATTTACAAATATCGGGAGTTGGACACATGAACACACGAAACACATAAAACACTATCCACTGATGGTTCTCCATCCAACCTGACAGAGCCTGAGAGGATCTGCAGAGAAGAATGGCAGAAAATCCCCAAACCCAGGTGTGCAGGGCTTGTCCAGTCATACCCAACAAGATTCAAGGCTGTAATCACTGCCAAAGGTGCCTCAAATAAGTGCTAAGTGGAGGGTCTGACTACTTATGTCAATGTGACATTTCAGTTTTTCCTTTTTAATAGATTTGCAAAAACATTTTAATTCTGTGTTGGCTTTTGGAAAAATGAATTTAAATGTTTTTAGCATAAAGCTACAACATAACAAAATGTGAAAAAGGTGAATGGGTCTGAGTGTATTTCAGAAGTTATTGAATAAATATGTTAGCAAATAAATAAGATTTATATTTAGATGTAGATTTTATGAGCCTAAACTCACACAGTCAAATTAAGTCATTTTTAAAATCATATTAGAATCAGACTCAAAAAACTGAGTGTATTTTTTTGTTGGGTGAAAGACTGTGAACTGCTTATGTCATCAAAAACCCCAAATGCCTTGAAACAATACAGAGAACATGAGCTTCAGTTCTGTTTCCAGGAGAACTATTACCCTACAACTCTTTTTGTTACAGCCTTTTGCTGTAATAACACTTGCTTGTACCATTACTGCTGCAGCTGCTTCCACCACCACCATTACTGGTACTGTTGTTGTTTGACTGCTGCTGTCACCATAAAGACAGGCTGTGGTGTAAGTCCAGCTGAAAACCAAAGTCTGTTAGAGACATAGTACCTGTCTTCACACACCCCTCCCACCACAGTGTACACACCTCTCAACCTGTACTCAAGGTCTTGAATGGTTCTCCTATGTGGTTTATTTATTTCTGTCCATTTGCAAAGAGGCAGGGATTAAGTCCAGAGGATTTACAAGGCCATTGACTGCCAACCAGGAAGAAAAGTCACATTTGAGAATAGTAACCCTCAAGGATAATAGTGAATGGACACACACAATCACACACACACACACATTGATATCAGTAGCTCCCATCAACATAAAGCCTAATCACTTACTTCTTTATCAGCTATTACAATGAGGCCATAATTCAATCATTCTTCATTTATTAACTTTCAGGCTCCAGAATAACTGTTTCCATTGGTCTTCCTAACTGAAAGCTTTAGAAGCACTAACCCAAAATTTAGGAGCGCCACTTAATTAACATTCAACACAACACATTCTTGTTTTTTAGTTATAGTCTAGTTATTGCTGTTGTTGTGCTTTGTGAGAGTTTCATGTTTTCTCTGTAATGCAGATCCAGTGGCTGTCACTCCTGTTGTCCCCATCGTGCATTGTTAGTGTGATACTCTGTGAAAACCATATCCCTAATTGTAGTCATTCAAAACCCTGTACAGTGCTGTGAAACAGAAATTGCCCCCTTACAGATTTCTTCTGTTTCTGCTTTTTTGTCACACTTACATGTTTCAGGTCATCAAACTAATTTTAGTATGTGACAAAGATAACCTGAGTAAATATGAAATGCAGTTTTAAAATCATGATTTCATTTATTTAGTGAAAAAAGCTATCTAAACCAACCTGGCCCTATGTGAAAAAGTCATTTCCCCCTAAACCTAATAACTGGTTGTGCCACCTTTGGTGGCAACAACTGCAATCAAGCGTTTGCAATAACTGGCAATGAGTCTTTCACATGGCTGTGGAGGAATTTTGGCCCGCTCTTCTTTGCAGAATTGTTTTAATTCAACCATATTGGAGGGTTTTCAAGCATGAACGGCTTGTTTAAAGTCATGCCACAGCATCTCAATCAGATTTAAGTCTGGACTTTGACTAGGCCACTCCAAAACCTTCATTTATTTTTTTGAACCATTCAGAGGAGGACTTGCTGGTTTGCTTCGGATCATTGTGCGCTTGAGCTTAAGGTAATAAACTGATGGCTGGACATTCTCCTTCAGGATTTTCTGTTAGAGAGCAGAATTCATGGTTCCATCAATTACGGCAAGTCGTCCAGGTCCTGTGTTCTTTTTGGTCAGTAGTGGTTTTAGCCTTGGAACTCTCCCATGGATGCCATTTTTGCCCAGTCTCTTTCTTATTGTTGAACACTGACACTGAGGCAAGTGAGGTCTGCAGTGCTTTAGATGTTGTTCGGGGTTTTGTGACCTCCTGGATGAGTCGTTGATGCGCTCTTGGAGTAATTTTGGTAGGCCGGCCACTCCTGGGAAGGTTCACCACTGTTCCATGTTTTCTCAATTTGTGGATAATGGCTCTCACTGTGGTTTGCTGGAGTCAGAAAGCCTTAGAAATGGTTTAGTAACCCTTTCCAGACTTATAGATGTCAGTGACTTTGTTTGTCATCTGTTCTTGAATTTCTTAAGATCAGGGCATGATGTGTTGCTTTTTGAGATCTGCTAGCCTACTTCATGTTGTCAGACAGGTTCTATTTAAGTGATTTCTTGAATCTACAGGTCTGGCAGTAATCAGGCCTGGGTGTGGCTAGTGAAACTGAACTCAGCTTTCCAAAAAATGTGGTTAATCACAGTTAATTCATGATTTAACAAGGGGGGGCAATTACTTTTTCACATAGGGCCAGGTTGGTTTGGATAGCTTTTTTCCCTATATAAATGAAATCATCATTTAAAAACCGCTTTTTGTATTTACTCAGGTTATCTTTGTTTGATATAAAAATTTGTTTGATGATCTGAAACATTTAAGTGTAACAAATGTGCAAAAAATAGGTATCTGTAAGGGAGCAAATACTTTTTCACAGCACTGTATGTGATGATGATGAATCTCTGTGAAGAGAAGTAGAGGTCAGTTTCATGCTCTTGTTTTCTGACTTGTAGAGACTGACCTCAGACCCTCTCTATAGCCTGCTGAAGACAATGAGCAGCATGAATAAGTTTTGATTCCATTTGAATCAGTTTTGTTATGTGAACACAGATGGGTTTGAGTAGTAGGTAGAGAGAGCCAGAGGACATGGACACACACACACACACACACACACCGAGATTTACTGATGAAGATAGCAAATTTAGTTACCTGCATGTGATTCTGGGCTTACTACACTGTCTAGCTTCTGCTGGGGATAATATCATACTGTGTGTGTGTTCCAGTTGTTTACAACATAAGGAGAAATTCTGTCATGAACAGTCATTGACAGCCTGAAATGACAACAGTTTCTAACATTTTATCAGCAGGAGATAATTAACATGAATTATGTGAGTTGGGAGGACCAAAAAGAATTTTTTGCCGTTGTCTTTTAAATGTGCTCTTCAAGCAACAAGATTTTAGAGATTATTTAAAAAAAAATTTGGTATTTGAAAAGAGAATGATTGTATCCAATAGAATGGTGAGACTATGTAAACAGTTAAGGGCTCTCCCCTATCCATATCTAAAAATGCTGTCAGTGTACCGCTTTGATAAAGACGCATGACTGCTGGTGCTGTACCTATTAGTCTGCCAGTCATAAACAAATAAAAACTGAATCAATACACATGGGACAAATCAGGCTGGTGTTACACACTGCCTTAGCATTAGCCTATATTTAGCTGCTCATCAAAACAGACTCTTTAAAGTCCCACACAGAAACAACACTAGTAGTGTATAATGGTATTGACAACTAGGGGGAAAATGACTAACAACATTAATTCAGAACTGGCCCACTACTTTGTCTTCATGAAGAACATGATGACAGAAAGCATTTCCAGGACAAGATACTTCAAATCTAGACTAACCAACCAAACAATGAGTAGAATATTACACAACCTGATAAAATGTGACTCAATTGTAAAAAAATCAGGGCAAGTTAATGGCATATTTTTACTAAGGCATCACTGTTTCTGTTGGCATGTTGTCATTTTTAGTTTGTCATCTCAGTCTGTGGCTAAAAACAATAATATGATATCTCACAGCTGGAGAGCTGTCAACAGAAGCACTGACAGGTCACAGAAACTGCTGTGACATTACTAATGCTCTGTGTGGCCTTCAGCCTTTAAACTAGCAGGTTTTTGCCTTTATAATGTCTATTCTGGTATGTGTGTGTGTATGTGCGCACGTGTGTGAATGACAATATGTGCGTGTAAGCAAATAATATGCATGTGAGGGTGTGTGTGTGTGCTCACTTTTGCAGGAGGCAGGCTGTGTGTGTGAACACACACTTTGCAAGCCAGGAAACATGCAATTTGAAACGGTGGGATGGTGGAATTTCTAACCCACATGCTGTAGCAGGAGATGAAGACACGTGAGCCAGTTGACCTCAAACCATCTCTGAGAGAGACCAGGGGTGGGAGGGGGGAGGGTACAGACACAGCCAGGAGAAATGTTTTAAACAGAGGAGGAAAGAGGCGGGGGAGAAGGAGAGGCTTTGAACAAACAGTGCTGGTGACATAACATGTCCTGTAATTGAATTTTCTCTAACGCTACCTTGGATAAGGGTTCAGATTCCTACAGCAAGGCATGGGCCATGCTTGGGCCAGGGTTGGGGGTTCTCTTCCCACAGGGAACACTGATACAAACTGTATTCACAGTC
This sequence comes from Lates calcarifer, assembly GCF_001640805.2. Taxonomy (NCBI): domain Eukaryota; kingdom Metazoa; phylum Chordata; class Actinopteri; family Centropomidae; genus Lates; species Lates calcarifer. The sequence goes on from NW_026117718.1 coordinate 631,161, forward strand.
AGATCAGGCACTTTAGGGAGAGAAACAGACAAAGAGAGTGCAAGAGAGATGGAGGCTGGTGGTTCACTGTGTCTGGTTTCAATTAACATGCTCAACGATCCTGCTGTGTTTGTCTCTTGGCTTTCACACATGAACATGTGAGGGGTGTGTGTGCGTGTGTGTGTGTATGAGGGAGAGTGACTTTGTGTGCCAACAATTTAAGTGGTATTTCAAGTAGTGGAGTTTAATTTAGGGTTAGAGCTAAACTCAGCTGTATTTATCAGACTATAGGATAACACAGAATGCAAGTCCTATTATCCTATACATTGTGACACATATCATTTCATAAGCACACATATGTGTACTACAGGTGTAATGATTCTGAAACTTAGACCAAAACCCTTGATACAAACATTCACAATTTGACATTATGATACAGGAAAATGGATCCTGAGCCCATCCTGTTGTGTTGTTCAACCAACAGTCCAATACCCATATATATTCAATTCAATTTGATTTTCAATTCAATTTTATTTACTACCAACTAGACTCAAACTTCCTTTAAGAGGCAGAAACCTCGAGCAGAACCAGACTCAGGGTGGGCGGCCATCTGCCTCGACCAGTTGGGTTAAGAAGAAGAACATAGCAATACAACTAATAGCAGTATAGGTCATTTCTTCAGCAGGAGACTTGTCATCACAGATCAGACTGTACAGCTCCAGAGGCAGAAATACCTGCAGAGAGAGAGAGAGAGGAGAGGAGAGAGAGAAGCTCAGTGCATCATGGGAGATCTCCCGGCAGTCTAGGCCTATAGCAGCATAACTAAGGGATGGTTCAAGCCTGAGCCAACCCTAACTATAAGCTTTATCAAAGAGGAAAGTTTTAAGCCGACTCTTAAAGGTACAGAGGGTGTTCTGCCTCCTGGACCAAAACTGGGAGAAGGTTCCACAGTAGAGGAGCCTGATAACTGAAGGCTCTGCCTCCCATTCTACTCCTGGAAACTCTGGGAACCACCAGTAAACCAGCATTCTGGGAGAGCACAGTCCTAGTGCGATTGTAGGGGACTATGAGATCTTTAAGGTAAGATGGAGCCTGACCATTAAGGGCTTTGTAAGTGACGAGGGGGATTTTTAATTCTACTCTAGATTTGACTGGGAGCCAATGTAGAGAGGCTAGCACAGGAGAAATATGGTCTCTTGTCTTATTCACTTTGCAATAATAGCATGTTTGCCATTTGGATTGATTAATGTAAAAATAATTTAATCATTGGGGCGGCTGTGGCCAGGAGGTAGAGTGGGTCGCTCACTAATCGGAAGGTCAGCGGTTCGATCCCTGGCTTCTCCAGTCCGTGCCAAAGTGTCCTTGGGCAAGATACTCAACCCCACATTGCCCCTGATGTGTGTATCATCGGTGTGTAAATGGGTGTGCATGTGTTAGAGCGCTTTGTAGAATAGAGCAAGCACTGTATGAATGTGTGTGTGAATGGATGAATGTGACATGTAGTGTAAAGCACTTTTAAGTGGTCGATACAACTAGAAACAGTGCTATACAAGTACAGTCCATTTACCATTTTTTAAAATTTCTGATTGTCAATTAGTCAGTTAATCAGCAGTTTCTGTTATGAACAGTTTTTGGTAGGATTTGTTATGCTGTTCTCCACCCCATCCTCTCTGAACATGCATTCATCTACACCACAAATCTTATCACTGGCTGACATTTGTGCTGACTAATATATGACTTGCACTGTAAAATCTTGGCACACAGGCATCACTTAACACTGGCTGCTGGTTAAAGAGCCAACTGCTCACCTCTGTCTGGACAGATCTGTGTATACACCTCAGTGAAGGTGTATTTTGGGAGAGGAGAGGACAGTCTAATGCTGTCATTATTTCAATAGTCAGTATGAATCATTTCTGACAGTAAAGATGAGTGACACACACAGTGGACACGCATTCATACTATACATATCATCACAAGCTGGTTTTTAGATGATTGAATATTATCTGAACTAAATGCACAGGTGTAGTCATTATTCTTGTGTAGCTTTTCACCCCTAAGTGTTTTCGGTAGTTCTAATGCATTGCACTTGGAGCTACATTTCTTCTTTGAAAAGTGCTACAGTGGACAAAGGTTTATGATCACAATTAAATTGTTATAAAACCTGGAAATTTCTTCTCAGATATAAGGACAAGACGGATGATTTCACCAATAATGTGACATAAAGAAAATAAATCTCAATATGTAAAATGTCTTCAGTCTTGTGTCAGTGCATACTTAATGTCAGAGCAGAGGCTGAGTGAGGATTTAGTTTGAGTTAGACTGAAACTGAGAAGGCACAATAGTTTACTGCTAACACAGAGACGAGCTTTTTTCCTTACACGGCAGAACATGTGTTTTGCTGCTCTGCTGGATCAATGTCACTCTTACACACACACACACACGCTGTCTTTGTTGATGTTTGCGTCAAATAGTTTTGGGTTGAGACACAGCCCCTCTGTTTCTCCTGTTTTCACTATGGGACTTTTTTGTAATCATCTGTACAGCTCTATGTTTCAAACTCTAGTCAAAGTCCACATTAAAACATGTTATAGCCTCTTAACTGAACATTTTTTATGTAATTGTTTCACATTGTTCTGTATAATTAAAAGTGTAGTCTAAAAGATGAAATATTGTTTTTTTTTTATAGTAAAGTCAGTGCTTTGTTCCCTGTTGAAATGTGGACATTACTGTCCATGGTTTTGGCCTCACAGACCCAACAGTAAACAGGCCTTGTAATAGCAAGACCATTCTTATATTTTCGGGTGCCAGAATAGCACTGTGAGGTTTCAGTCTTATGTGCTGTGTAATTAAGCTTGAGCTAAATTTAAACCAATCTGTGATTAGATTTAACAAGCCAACAAACACAGACAGCACTGCAGCTCCTACACATTGAACACGTCCATACAGCATGTGTGTTTGTTGGATACTTTAGTTTTACTTGTAGTGAGTGGGAGAAAGCATGCTAATTAACGAGGAGGACACACTAAAGCTTCTGAGCTCATATTGTGGTGCACGTGTTGCTGAAAGATACACACACACACACACACACACACACACACACACACATACATATGTATATATATGTATACACATACAGTAGCCTTGTCAGTTCAGGGCTCACAAGCGGTCATAATTGGGGATGCAAAAATGCTATTGGGGCTAATCGGATTGGTGCATCTTCATTGTGAAGAGGCAGAACTCATGTCAGTCATTGGGCCCTAACATGAGTCCAAAACAAAAAAGCTCAGTCTAGAGCTGTCAGTCATTCTATTTGCTGCCACGCTCACTCTCACCAACATGGTTTTTGGTAACTTTACATTAAAATTAGGAGTCTGGGGAAAATATCCACAAAGAAAAGATGGAGACAATAGGGGGAGATGGAGGAGGAGCATGAAACAGACAGGAGAGAATGAGCAGGAATGAAGACATGTTAAAGTGCAGCAGTACGTGAGGAGGAAGAGAAGAAGTGCAAATGTTTCCACATCCACGTGGACCCTGTGTGGACTGTCTGCGCTCTAAGTGCACTTACTGTGCGTGAATCAGACAAGTGGACGCTTGTTTCATGCACTGAATGTATACTATTTATTTCCTTTCTTACTGTCAGATGTTGTTTTCTGGTGTGCATGTATGGAACACGTCCATGTGTGCATTCCCCTGACTGCTGTATGAATGGAAGTGTATCCATGTCTGCTGTCCATGTCTATCTGAGGGCAAGTGGAAACAGTGAACTGGCTTTCAAAGTGCCAGCAGTCTTTATGTGAGCAGTGCAAGTCAGACACATCCAGCTAGAGGTGAGCCAGGCTGCTGTGTTCTGCTATACACACCTGTGCGCTGCTCCAGCAGTTATTTGTTTCTAAGCTGTCACTGTGTGCCAACTTCTGACAACGTTCTGCTAATCATCTTATCAAAATCACAATCACTTTAATCAAGATGAAATAAATGAAATGAGTAAACAAGGAGTATTAGCATGGGTGGAAACTACAGCTGAAACAATTATTAGTCATTTGCCAGAAGAATTAATCAGTTAATTATTCATCATTTGGTTGTGTTATATATCACTGTAAAGTGAATTCCTTTTGAGTTTGAAACTTCATTCTCAGCTTTGAAAATATAACTCAAGATCCTCTTAATTGCTAGATTTTTCCAGAGCTCTCACTCCCATCTCATGGTCTGCTTCAGCACATGAAGTTTGCATATCTGTCATGTTGAATGACAGTCGTCTTAAAAGTATCAACTGATAAAATAATAGTTAATGAAAGTAGACATTATTTGCAACAGTTGTTGAAACCTGACATGTCTTAAATGCATTTCATGTTTTTGTTGACATTTCTTTAAGTCACCCTCTGTGGTGAGGTAGTTACCAAAAGACATAAGTGTTTTCATTGTTTGGAGAAAGGAGAACCCTGTTGATGTAATTTTTCTTCAGATTTGACAAGTAGGTTTTCTTTTGGCATGTATGTTGTATGTGTGTGTAGAAATGCCAGCAACTTAGCAGGAACAACCAAAGAAGGAACAAGGAGTTTTAAGAGGAAAATCTTTATGCAGTTGGACAGATGATGGTTATCAGGAAATCACACAAACATGGTTCAGGCTTTGCTGAGTCAACCCAAAGGGCGGCCTCAGTTCACCTGGCAGGTTTCCCTCTCTGTTCTCTGGTTCTTGATGTGTTTGCTCTGTTTCTGTGGGACCACAGTGTTTCCAGCCATCATTACAAAATGCATATTAGAGCTCAGAGTGTTGTTGTGTGTGTTTACACAGCTCACATTTGCTTTGTTCTTAGTTCTGTTTCTGTCTCTCTGTTACTGACAGGCTTTTCAGTATTTTGTTAACATCCCCAGTGTTTACTGCTAGGAAGTCCATAGTGGAGGGAAAGCACTGATTTCAGACTACAGGCACTGTAGAAATGCTTAATCTGTCCCCTGTGGATGCGACTGTGTGCACACATGTGCTGCTAATGTCTGGTTAAACCACTGTGCTATTTAGGTCTGCTATCGAACAGATGGCAGCTAGAAAGCTGCAGCAGCCTCTGTGTGTGTGTGTGTGTGTGTGTGTGTGTGAGAGAGAGAGAGAGAGAGAGAGAGAGAGAGAGAGAGAGAGAGAGAGAGAGAGAGAGAGAGAGAGAGAGAGATCCTCAATAAGGCTCTGTGGCTACAGAACTGCCCTGTTGTGCTGCAGAGTTGAAAGTGGTGTGTTAGAGTGGACAGGACACACTGTAGATATCATTACAGTACGGGTAATGATGACGGCCCGATGACAGCCCTAATCTGATGTAATGAGCACGTAATTCTTTTGTCCTCAAATATAAGATGACTCTCACTTTTTCAAACCAAATTTCCAGAAAACAACACAATACTCTCTCTTCTCCAATGCAGTAGAAAACTGCCTGTGTAGTTTTTTCCCGTTCATTTTGCTTAGGCACTGCACAGAACCTACAATACAGGAAAACGTGTGTGTGTATCTACACCATTACATAGTCTTATCAGTGGTGTCACTGTTATAATTTACTAGTAAAACTCTTCTTTCCCCATCCTAACTTCCCCACAGGTTGAGAATTTACTAGTGGTGGTGGGTGGTGTGTAACTAATCTCAGCTGGAGACTAACCCAGGTTATTTTACAATTTACAGGTGTCCCCTAAACTTCTCGGATGGAGGCTATCGGTAGGTTTATTGGTAGGTTTGTTTATTTGGGAGTTCATGTGTTTTTATTAAACATAGGTACAGCGTGTAGGTTGTTCCTAAGTCTAGGAATGTGTGGAAATCTGACATGAAAACCATTTAATTACGTGCGTAATGACTTCTAGAATGTCTTCCCTGTTGAGTAGGTGTGGTGGGTCATCTTACGTTATTAATTAATCTTTCAGCTTTTACCTATGATGGTGTTTAAACTCTTTGATACACCATTGCACATGTGGATGAATTTCCTTTTTTTGGTGCAATAATTTTCTTGCTGTTTTAGCACAACATTCACAGAAAGCTCGGTCTTACACAATTAACTAGAATTTGACTTCCTTTCTTAGACATCAAGACACTAAATATTTCATCACTAATACTACAGTTTTATTTTTTCTGGAATACAGTCGTTATATGTTTGAATAAATTGACAGAGGGTGTATAACTAGTCAGTTTGATAACCCTGCCTTATACCTTTTCAGGTCTGACTTAATAATAAATAATAATAGAATAAGGCATCAGCCCAAGTGTGTGTGTGTTAGTGTGTGTGAATAGAAATATGACCTTGTCTCTCAGAGAACAGTGTGAGTTATCGATTAGAGAAAGACTGTGGGAGAGAATTACAGAGGGGAATACTGATGTGGTGTCTGCTTGCTGTTAGCTCAGTCTTTCAGACATTCAACTCTAAATAGTCCACCAGATGTTTTTCAGTATACAAATCCAAGCCATGAATGTGCTTCACATTACATTCCCCCATTGTTCTACATGCCTGGCTTTCCAGCATTAGGTCTAATCCTCCACCATTTCGACAAACAGACATTGTGATTTTAGATCTTCTTTTCTTATACATTTTTAAAATTAAAGCCAACCTTTGTACACAAATCATCAGTTTGTTTTTAATCTGTCTTATCTAACCCAGCAGTACTGGGTGAATGTGTCTGTTAGTCTGTCACTGCTTGTTGCTGCTTTTCTCTGGCTGGAGACTGAAGTCCTGGTAACCACTCGTGGTGGCTTCTACTGCAGTCACAGTAGTGCATATGTGGAAGAAGAAACAAGACAGCCATATAATAATGAGAATTAAATGAACACAGCTGCAAATACCCACTTTGAGTTTGGAAATCCTAAGGGTCTGTCTGGTGGCCTAGTGCTTAAGAAACATACCCTATGGCATATAATTCCAGGTTGTTTTGTAGAATTGCTGTTTCCAAGGTGAAGAACTAACCTAGCTCAGATGGCAAAACAGTTCTAAAACTGAACATGAGAATTCATTTGAAAAGTAGTTGTAAAATATCATCTTTATTCCTGGTACGTTTGCCATTTTTTTCTACAACTTTCATGGTTTTCATCTGAACTGCCTTCATTGGTGAATGGACATGTTGGCTCAGTTGTTAGAAGGTTCAGTTGTGTAAACTTCAATGTTGCATTGATATTATACCATTAACTACAACTCTTTTCTTTTGACACTATTCTGACCTCTAACAGCTATTCTCTTAGACCTGCTTACTATACAAAAACCTTGCTAATGTGTTGTAGTGTGTGTCTGTAATACCAGGCTGGTTTATCTGAACAGTTACTCCCACTGCAAAGTGAAGGGATGAAGAGAAGAGGGCGGAAAAGGAGATGATATAGGAAAGGAAGGGGGAGTGGGTGAAAGGGTAGTAACAGACAATTCAATTTTCCCAAATGCCAGCATCTTGTGCTGTGACATGAGAGATGCTCTGTGTGTGTGTGTGTGTGTGTGTGTGTGTGCGTGCGTGCGTGCCCGTGCGTGTCCTGAGCCAGTTCATTCACGGTAATTAACACCACGAGAATAACAGCCTCTGGAAACAAGTTGCTCTACTCTCCTGGCTGCTGGAAACATCTGTGGGTGTGTTTGGAGTCAGATGTCAGACAGGTAACACTGGAATTCCTCCACACCCTGAATACGTAAGAGGAGAGAGTGATCACTCTAATCAGACAACTGCCCTCAGGCTAATACACTTTTTTGGTGTGAGACTCCTAAATATTTCTTTTTTTCCCCCCTTTTTTTTTAATGAATCAAAACTCTGATAGTTGGGATGTGGGATGCATAGTGCATCATAGACAGTTGTTAGTCCAACTGGAGGGAAAACCCGAGGACAAAGGCAGGAAGTGGAACCCTGGTCTTGAGGAATCTTGCAGACTGCAAAAATCTAAGCATTGCATTGGCAGGTTTTCCCTCAGGAATGTTGTTACACCATTGTACTTTGCTGTAGTATCATCAGTCCAGAATAGGTTGTTAGAGTGTACATGTTAGTGATTGACCATATTGATTTTTAATGAAGAAAATGGTGTTTTGGCCAGAATATGAGAAAATCTTTACTGAAGGAGGACCCACGCATTTTGAACACCTGCTGTTAGAGAAGACTTTTTGAAGATATGAAACACCTCATTGGACCAGTTGTGTTCACAGTTGTGTTGTTATTTACTTTTAAAAAAGTAAGACAGAATATTTTCAGTATATAATGAATCCCACATTTTTTGAGCTTGTATCTATTTATCAATCACATGCGCAGATTCATTCATTCATCATTGTCTCTGACAGCAGTTGTATTTATCACACTCAAGACCTCAGACTGTGCTGAGGGTTCACCTTCCAACATGACAGTGACCCTTCGCAAACAGTCAACACAATGCAGGAGTGACTTAGTGACAACTCTGAAAGTCCCTGAGTGGTCTGCTCACAACTCTGACTTGAATCCAATCCATTGTTGACCAAGAACTGTCAGTATGTAATAGATTTTAGCCTTATGAGTATAGAAAGAGCCACAGAACCAGGGAGAGAGCATCTAATGAAGGTGTGTCATGGTGATGGCTTCTGTGCTTGTGGGAGTGTGAAGTGTTTTGTATTGTTGAAGAAGGAAGAAATTATGGTCACCAGCAAGCTCCTCCCCCTACTCACACTCCCTCCCCCATCTTCGTCTCCTCTCTCTCTTGTACCAGGCTGTTCCTCTGTTCCTCTAGCCTGAGATGTCAGAGACCATTTGTCTTCTGCAGTACACACACGCACCACACACACTCATTCTTGTAGTTCTCCAAACCTAGTACAGACCTGCTTTGGCATGCTTGGTCAAATAGAGGTCCTCTTTGTTCACAGAGCTCGTTCTGTGTGTGTGTGTGTGTTTGGAAAATTGCTGCCCAGAGGCCTTCCCTCTGTCCTTAGAACTCTCTCTCAGAAACACACATGCACATTTTTTCTCTCCTCCAAAACACACACACACACACACACACACACACACACACAGCTGAGTCTTAATGAAGTCACATGACTCAGTAGTAGAACCCAGACCACAGGGTATTCACGTGATGCTAATCTGACTAGCACTGTTATTTGTGTTTCTGTGATGTTGGTGGATTTGTGAGTCTGTTTTTTTATTTTTGTGTTGGAATTTTATTTGTCCCATGTTCTCTATTAATATTAATGAGTGACTGATATATAACCAGACTCCACAGGCTACATATAGCCTAGAGTGGACCATCCTGTAGCTCTGAAGTCTGGTAGTTAGCATGTGTTAGCGAGACAGCCCATTATGATCATACACACGCATGGATTAAAAGTGCAGACTAGAATTTGCTTCATACTCAGTGAAGTTGACTTAACTTGTGTGTGTGTGTGTATGTGTGTGTGTGTGTCTGTGTGTTGGGTGAGTGGCATGGGAAATGCCTGTGTGTTGGGGCTCTGAGGTTGATCATAACTGCACAGTGGTGTGCAACCTTTTTGGCTCTTGACCCCTTAAATCAGTGTTTACTTGTAACACTTTGTTACAGATTAGGGCCCAAAGAGTGAGTTTCTCTCTCTGATTGTTTCACTTGAAGGACTTTCAATAAATGAATTAATTACATTAAGAAAATTAAACTATTTATTTTCTTTCCCCTTGAATCATCTTAGGACCACTCATGTTGGAACCCTATGAGGGTTCATGACTCCCCACACACCAAACGTGTTGACTCATCCACAAGTTATCAGTGTTAAGTCATAGCTGATTAGCAGACTGCTGAGCTGTTTGAGGCATGGTGCTCTGTCTGAAAATAATTCTGTCTTACCAAATCTCTGAAAAGAGGTTGTATTGTCCTGCAGCAGAGATGGTTGACAATCTCTTTAGTTGATTTGTTTAAGGAGAGTATGCACATGCCAAGACTTGAGTCAATAAACCAAGTGTAAGCATGTCTTGGGTAGGCCTGGACCATATATATATCAAATCACTATTTCTGTTGAAGTTAAAGTTTCCTTTTTACCCCAAGTGAGATGTGAAGATACCATAAGGTCAATTTTAGGGCTGCCCTCTAAATGTTGACTATTGGATGTATCAGTTGGGAAGACCCTGATTCAACTCACAGAATGTCAGTGGATGAGTGGTTACACTTTTAACTACCTCACAGTTCACACACACACACACACACACAGCACTGCAGGAGAGACAGGCTGTAAACTTTATAACCACATCTTGTCTTAAAATGACCAGACCACAAAACTAACTGTGGAGCTAGATACTTGATGAAAACAGAGGGCAGAGCAGATGCAGGCAGTGTGAGTCGCTTTGATTCTCTCCGCTCCGGTGTCAGGTGAGAGCTGTATGCTAGTCGTGAGAATGGACACAGCTAAAGCAGAAACTACCAGTGATATAACGAGTTAAGAACTGAGCTATGACCAAGACGCTAACTTTATGTCTGCAGTGTCTCCGCTATATACATTTTATGGTGATGGCCCACTGTGGGACAGTTATTGTTTATTATAATTTTGTAAAAAACTAGGTTGAGCCAAAACGAAAAAAGAGAAAAAAAAAACAGAGCAAATGGTAGAATGAGCTAGCTAGCATTAAGTCAGATTTGTATTTTGTATTTTCTACTGGCACAAATCCCAAGATCCCACAGAGTTTTTATCAGCTGTGTCTGTCTCTACCGGCTCTCTGTACCTGTCAGTCCTCTGTCATTCAAGGCTGTGTCCTTTCGGGCATCTTCACACAGGTGGAATGAGTTCTACTGATGTTGTTATCGACCATGTCTTATATATCTATCGAGGAAAAGTTATATCGCACTATATATTGTTATTGTTTTATTGCCTAGCCCTAGTCTTGGGACATCACTGTGTTTGTGCAGAGCTGCCCTGTCACCTCTGTCTCTCTGTCAGCAGACATTTAACTATTCCTGGTTTACTCTTTCACTACTATGACATCACTGTATGTCTGTGTCGTGTTTCACAATTATAACTTTTCAGCTGATAACAGCTGGAGTTTGGTCTCTAGACTTGAGATTATGTAACACATACTAACAACAATGAATTCAAACCAAGAACACATAAAATACAACTAAAATACAACTTGGCCTGGAGTGTACTTTTACTGTTAGTTTACATTTAACAGACTTAGATCTGGTTCTCCAGTCCATAACCTTTATATATTGTCCATCTTAAATGTCCCCGTCGTAACTTGTAACATCACCAGACATAGATATCATGTCCAGATATTTTCATGGAAGATATAGTAAAGGTTGGTAATAAAAAACGGGCAATATCAAAATATTAAAATGTCAAATGTGAATTAAATGTCAGAGGTGTGGTGTTCTTAACAAGAATGACTTAGATACTTCCACAGGGATCTCCTGTATAAGAGTCAGAAGAAGACATCAGGCTCTGTAATAAATACAGTTAAAACATGTAGAAGTGTGCTTAAGACTCTGATATTATCACTTGCTTTCACATGTCAGAACAGACAGATCCATTGATGCATTAATGTTTGATTATATTTGTTATCTGAATATTTCTCTGAAATTTGTCTTGCATCATAACAAAACAAAACATTTAAGCAAACAACAAAGTCAAGTCAGTTTTATTTATATAGCACCAAATCATAACAGAAGGTATCTCAGGACAGAGGGAGAACAAGAGAAAGAAAACAATGCAAAATACACAGTCTATGTCAAGACACAAGTGACAATAATAATAATAATAATAATAATAATGATAGCTATAGGAATAATAATGACAGAACAGTAAAACATTAATAGCAGTTACAATACTATTAACATTAATACACTTTAAATGTTCATGTTATGTTACAATCATAATAATCATAATGTCATAACTCTACATATGAAGAAATAGCTCTATATGTTTCAGTAGTTTGCTTTTAGATTTTTTTCAGCATTCACCAAAGAGAATGCTTGGTCTTCTGCTTCCTGCAGTTTGATCTGAACAGTGTGAATTCCAGCATGTTGTCTGTATGGATAACTTTCCACAAGTTTTGTATGGTTTGAGTTTTCTGCTGACAGATACATATCAGATAAGCTACACGTAAAACCTAATTAAAGACTTGGCTGCAGTTGTATTTAACCCTGACAATCACCTCTGTGGGTGTGATGTAAAAGGTATTCAGTCCTCTGTCTCTTTCCTTGTATGCAGGATGGATAGAATACTAATACACACATAAGCATGCACAATCCGCATGCAGGCTGGAGAAGGCAACAGGGATTTTCCCATACTGCCTCTGCAGCAGCTGCCCTAGATTCCACCAAACCATTGTCTCGATGCAACTCAGCTATTATTAGAGCTGTATTATCCTGAGAGATGGAGTGAGAAAGGAGGAAGGAAGGAAAATGCAGAGAAGAAGAAAAAGTGGCAGAGAGATTGAGAGCCTCGTTGTTCTTCCAGTTTGTGTCCTTGCCTTCTGCCAAAAATACATTGTCCCCTCTGGTCTCTGTCACAAGTGTTCCCTATAGTATTCCATAATTTCTGCTTCGATAATACAGTATGTAGAGTGAGACAGTCCCTTTATTAGAATTGTACATATGCACACCAGTGTTTCAGACAGAGCTGATTTGCTGCTTAATAATGCCTGAATGCCTGTTGCTCCCACAACACCTCCCTTCTTCTTCTCTCCTGTCTTTTCTTTTTCACTGTTGTTTGTAAATGTGTTTGCAAACCTTTAATGTATCTGGTAATATCCTATACAAATTCCACAGGCAGAGTCAAATCAACACTGAATGTCTCTTTTTAACAAGTATTGTGTATGTATATTGACGTCTGATATGTTTGATTCCTCTGAGCCACAGAGCTCCATTGTTTCCAGAAACTTTGAAAACATATCAGTGAGCCACACTGCTGCACTGGGTGACTTGTTCCTTCATCACAATGAACATACACCCTGTAGTTTGTTTTGACCCAAACACATTCACACATCATTCTGCTGCCCCAAATACAAACTAGAGCACCAAATGAGGATTAATCCACCACCTACCGTTTCCTGTTTGAGTAACATTCAATAAAACAGTGGCCACCTGTTTTAGGAAATTACTGGACAATTTTTAAAAAGTGGAACTGTATAGTTGTAATTGAATTTTAATTTGTTATGTCTTGAAGTAGTGGACTCAGGGCTGAGAACCATAGACAGAGCAAAGAGGTCAGAATTTAGTGAGAGACACACTAACACATTTTTGATTTCATTTTTTTTCATGGAACTTATCACTGTGTTGGTGTTAGTCTGAATTGAAAATGATATTGACTGGACAGTAGGACTGCAAGATTAATTGTATTAAAATCGTGATCTCGATTCAAAGATCTATGCGATCTGATTTCTAAATGACAACGATTCTGCTGCGTTTTCATCACAGACACCCGCTGAATCAAAATGAACACTTCTATCTCCCTCAGCCAGTGACAATGTGCCATTACACTCTGTGATTCAGAGCAGCACAAACTCAAATAAATCTGGCAAGAGCGAGTGACACCAGCTAACGACAGTGTGAGGCCAGATGTTGTGTTAGGACAAATAAAAACTGCTAAATGAATCCAGAAGAAAACCCAGCTGAAAGATTAAAAAGGTTAGCTAGTTAATGCTACCATTTTCTCTTTTTCAGTTCTTCCTCTCTCTCACCCTCTAGGCTCAACCAGGTATTCTGCAACTTTATAATATTTCAGCAGCTGCCACTACAAAATATATATGGTACTATATAAATATAGTAATATATAACGAAAACACTGCAGACAGACACTGTCACCCGGTTTTAACTCATCTTATCACTAGTAGTTTTTGCTTTAGATGTGCATATTCTCGTGGCGGGCATGCAGCTGTCAGCAGGCAGGTACAACTCACCTGACACTGTAGTGGAGAGAATCAGAGCGAGTCACACTGCCTGCATCGTGCTCCATTTTCATTACAGACCTCTAAAGTTAGTTTTGTGGTTTGGTCATTTTAAGACAAGATATGATTGTAAAGTTTACAGCCTCTTGCTCTGTTGCTCCTGCAGTGCTGTGTGTGTGAATTCTGAGGCAGCTAAAAAAAAGGTGTAACAAGTTGTTCACTGACATTCTGTGAGTCATATCAGGCTACTCCTGACTAATGTATCAAATAGTCGACATTTAGAGGGCAGCCTTAGAACCTTACACAGTTTATTATCATACCTGACAAGCTCCCATAGACACAAGGAAATTACAGACTTGATCAACTACCACTTAGTCAAACATTCAATTCAATTTTATTTATATAGGGCCGGATCACAACAGAAGTTATCTCAAGGCACTTTTGATACAGAGCAGGTCTAGACTGTACTCTTTAAGATATGGCCTGTCCTATAATATGCAACATTATATTTTCTGTTCCACTTCCTTGTCTGTCGGGTAAATGAGTGCAAAAAACATGCTGAAAAAGCAAAAACATCGCAATTCTCATTCTGCAATTCTCAGTCATGCAGCCTGACTGGACAGGTAACAAGAACTGTATAAACTCAAGTGATATACCAGAAAGGTACTGTTTTTACTTTGATACCTTACATACAATAATGTCAAGGCTAATAAGCTGTAATGCTAATTCAGTGAAAACTATAAGAAAATGTGGAAACACAGAAAATAAACCAGATTCAGCCTGAGCTCTTTGGCTCAGAAGGAAGTGTTTGAGTTAGTATTTTCCTAGTAATGAGTCTACAACAACACTGAGCTATTTTTGGATGAGCCTTTTCTTTCCCTCTCTTCCTCTCACCTCTCCCTCCCTCCTCTCTCCTGGGCCCACACATCCTTCGTATGGATGAGATGAAGGAGGAATAAAGGAGGGGGGGAGCTGGGTCACATCACTCTGCTCAAGGCTGTTTACTCTCTCTCTAGCTCATTCTCCATCTTTTTCTCAGTCTATCTATTTTTCTGTCTGCCAGGTTTTATTCTTCCTCTCTCCTTGTTCTTCCTACTTTTCCCCAATTTCTCTCAAATCTCTGTGCTGTTTCATGTCTGTACAATTTCTGTTGCCATCTTATATCTGCTCTGGTTCCCATGTGGGTTTGACAGAGAGAGGTAGAGGGAGACAGAAAGAGAGAGGGAGGGAGAGATGACCTTGTAAAAGAGGGGATGTCTCTTCATGCTGTCATTGGGTATTACTTCAGCTCATCTGCTCTCTTATTCCATCTCTCTCCTTCAAATTATTTACATCCCAGTGAATCTCCACAACAGAGCCATTCTTTCCCTTTTGCTGTGTTCTGCCTCTCTGTCTCTGATGTGTTGGATCTTTAACCTGGTTAGACCATTTTAAGTGCATCTTTTCTGGGAGTCTTGTTAAACCACAGTGAGTTTTTTATTGGTTTGGTGACTTAAATGACACATTACAAATCATCTCTTCACCTTAACTGTCCTGCTGCGATGTAAAGCTGTCCCCTGTGGACCTTGACACTCTGTGATATTGGTGATCTCTTGTAGTGTTTGTACACCATCAGCAGCTACTTGTTTATGTCCTCTGCAGAGAGAGAATACAGGTGAAGCTTTTTCAGAAGAGGGGAAAGTTGGTGAAGTGACAGTGCAGACTTGTCAAAAATTGTTGCCCACAGGTAAAAACAAAAAATTGTGGAGTTATGATAGCCAGTTTTATTTTTGATCTGTTTCCATGGCGGTAAAAGGGAAATGGATTTGACTCCCTGTCCAATGAATCCCTTCCCTCTGACACCACAGACAATAAAAACAATAATGAATGAAACTACTCACGACACTCATATTCTTAAACAGGCATTATTGACTGAACATAACTCAAATACAACAGTGGATTCACCTTTGGGTAATATTAATCATGACACAGAGAAAACAGCGATTTCATTAGTTAGTTAGTTTCATTAATTTGCTAAATGAGAATGTGGAATTAATGTTATTTGCACTTCTTACTTTAGCTTTTACAGTTTGTGCAGCTGTTGCATATCCCAGCAGAAAGCCCTACACCCCCTCTGCACAGAACAATCCCTGTGGTCTAGGTATGATATTGAATGAAATAGAAATGATACTTCATGTAATTATTTTTCAGCTAAGATGTGTTAATTCCCCACCAAACAAACTACCTAAAAGAGATTTCAAAGAACTTGACAAAATGCTCAAACCCCACCCCCACCTAATATACTGTATGTAAACATGATGTAGTTAGAGGTGAGTTGGGGCTTTGGATACATACAACCGACTGATACAGAACATTAGAAATGTGAAGAAGAAGGTGCACTAAAAAGCTTGGGAGATTTCATGTGTAAACAGTGAAAGGAGTCCATATCTCAGCTGAACACAGTTAAAATTTCTAATCAAGTTGAAGTGTTTAATGGTAAGCAGCTGTAATGAGAGTTGGTGTGTACACACTGACAACCAGTCAGTTGATGCCACGTGATGTCATTTGATGTGTATGGTGAAAGCATTTGAAATGTGATTTTGAGCACTGTGGACAGTTGAAGAGTCAGTTTGTATGAGTACATACAGTAGGTGAACTAAAACGTGATGAGGGAAAGCAACTGAGCTGTTATTGCAAGAATGAGAGAAATAATGTTGAATTATGGAGGAGGGTTAAGGATTCAGTTTGACATCTTAGCTAGTTAAAGATTCAGAGTGCAGGTGGGTGCATAACTATCGTGTGTGTACATGTGCACGTGCATTTATGCAGACACAACAAGTAGTAGATTTGCAGGAAAATGTCACACAAGGCAGATGATTTGATGACCTGGGTTGTAAGATCCCCATCCACAGTGTCTCTCTGAGTCTCTGCGTTTTGTATTAGGAGGGAACATCAAACATGTCTTTGCCCACAGAAGCCCTACTTGAATTTCTATTTTGCATGATGAGATTTCTTCTTCTCTGCTCACTCTGTCCCTGCATGATGAGATTTCTCTCTCTTCATTTCTCTCTCCCTCTCTCTCACTCTGCCTCA
The DNA here is from genome assembly GCF_001640805.2 of Lates calcarifer. Lineage (NCBI taxonomy): Eukaryota > Metazoa > Chordata > Actinopteri > Centropomidae > Lates > Lates calcarifer. Next base: position 648,014 of record NW_026117718.1, read on the forward strand.
CTCTTTCTTGGTTGTTGGTAATTACCAGAGGAAGCCAGCCAGCAGCCCAGCAACTCAGAAGCCGCTTCATGTATTTATGTACCTCTGGGGGACTATCTCTCAATCTATCAAAGTCTGTCTCTCTCTCTCTCTCTCTCTCTCTCTCTCTCTCCCACTGATTGATATTCTTGAGCAGTAGAAAGCAGCAGCAGCATCATTTGGTCTGTTGTCAGGGACGATGTGCCGTGGTTACAGTGTTGTCAACCTGGTTGCCATTATGGTAGGCTAGTCACAGTTTCTAGGCAGCTCGACTCTCCTCTTTTTATGTTTATCTTAATCATCCTCCTTTTTCTGTTCTAATCCTTTTTGCCCTTAGTTGTGTTTGACATCGTCTTCTCCGTGGTGCTCTCATCTTCATTTCTATCTTTTTTGTTGTTCCGTTCCTTCTGTTTTTTCACTTTCACAGTCCTTCCATTCTTTCCTTTTGTTCCCTCTTCCATCCTCCTCTTAATCACGTCTTCTCCTTAATGCTTCATTTTCTGCTGTCACTGCTTACCTCTTCATCATCGTCATCTTCTCACCTTGCCTTGCTTTGTCTGTTTTCTACCCTGTGCCATTGTTTCATCACCCTGTTTTATTGCTCTTTCATTCATTACATGCATGACTGGAAAAAAAAAATGTTGCCATAGTTTTATTTGCGTCCTTTTGTCTTGTATTTTCCTTTCCTATTGTGTCTTTTTTTTACAAGCTGCTCACTTAAAGTCACTCCATTTTCATCCTGTATTTTTTTAAACCAAGACCAATGTTTTTCTGCCTCTCTTTTCTCCCCTTCCCTTTTTACTTTGTCATTCTTATCCCTACCTGCTGTTTCTGTGTTTATCTTTTTTCAAAATTATATAATACCTAATTACTCAGGCTCCCCATTAGCCATTCATACCATACTCCTATACATTCTTTTCCTTTTTCTCTAATTGTCTTTTTTCAGGACCTGCAGATCTGTGCTCTTGATGATTTCACACATCCCATTTTCTAGCTTTTCTGCTGTCTTTATCTCAGCTGTTTTGTCATTTTCTCTCTTTGTCGTTCCACCTCACCCTCCCTTGTTTCTAAATAAAAGCATTGTGATGGTTCTGTTTTGTTTTATCGTACTACACCTCATATGCCACTCATGGAACGCTGAAGTGCTTATGGCATCATATAAGCTAACTGATAGCCAGCTGACAGTTACATCCTCTGTTCCAGTTTGTGGCAGAAATAAAACCCCCTGGAATACAAAGTGTGATAATTGTCATATTTCCTGTTATGGATACAACAGTTTGCTTGTATGCAATGTAGTCCTGTGTGAGATCTGTATTATATTTAGAAATCTATACATCAGTGTTTGCTTCAGGCTGTTGTTATATGCAGTAGCTTCAGACTCACTTTGTTCTGTTGTAGATTTAATTGTAAGCGGATAAATTTATCAATTTTCCCCATTAGTCTACACTAATAATGTTTTTAGAAAGTTTAGCAAAATCCCTTGTGATGGCACTCCAAATGGTGGTTAGGTGCTTTGCGTTTGCTTTCGTTATCCTTGAGATGTTTAGAACTTCACTGGAGTCAGCCTGTGGCAAATTTAGTTGATTGAATATAGTTTAGAAAGGCACACACCCATGGATGGATGGTCCCACAGTTCACACTCCAGGTCAGGACAAAAACCAAATCATGAAGTCCTGTAAGGTTTTAATGATGAGAAAACCCCAAAACAGTAAACTCCTGGGTCACAGAGGGAAAAAACCGGTGCTGCAGATTCTGGCAAGCGAGCCCCAACCTGACCCCCTCCTTGTCCCTATAGTCTCCACCCCTACCATTCTACCAGTAAAGGATACCCTAACATTACCACAATAGCTTCTACCACACATATTTACAATTTAAAATACTGTCATCACTCTATACCTTATACACTTGACTACTGGCTGACACAGGAAAAAGAAAGTACATAATAAACTGAGGAGAAACAAACTAAAGCCAAACTAAACAAAACCCCCTATACCCATTCCCCTCTCTCCTCCCTGACACTTGGTTCAGCCTAACAAGGTGATTAACATTGTCTGCAGTCCTGTGGTTGCATGCTCATGTGTGCACTCCATGAACACACGCCCCCCTGGAAGTCGACCTCAAAGAGAGAGAGGTTAGCAGGATCTTAAATAAAAATAAAATACATAACAACATCAAAATAAATAAATGAACTTTCCAGCTCTCTCACAAGTCCAAAGAACTCTCTGTAGACCTCAATGTGGTGAGCACAGTTGCTTCAATCATTGTGAAATTGAAGAAGTTAGGGACCATCAGGGCTCGTCCTAGCTTCTGTGTTCTCTCCCCTCTAACTCTTCTCCCTGTATACCAGCAGCTGCACCTCCAGTCACCAGTCTGTCAAACTCCTGAAGTTTGCTGACGACACCACCCTCGTTGGGCTCATCTCTGGTGGGGATGAGTCTGTCTACAGGGGGAAGATTAACCTGCTGGTTACGTGGTGTGGTGAAAACAACATGGTAAATGGACTGTACTGTATATAGCGCTTTTCTAGTCTTTTCGACCACTCAAAGCGCTTTACACTACAGATCACATTCACCCCATTCACACACATTCATACAGCACATATTCTATATATTTAATGTGCTTTCTAAACACATTCACACACATTCACACACCGATGTGAAACACACACACATCGGAGGCAATTTGGGGTTCAGTATCTTGCCCAAGGATACTTCGCATGCAGACTGGAGGAGCCGGGAATCGAACCACCGACCTTCTGATTGGTGGACGACTGCTCTACCTCCTAAGCCACAGCCGCCCCCAACACTGGAGCTCAACACTGTGAAGACAGTGGATATAGTTTAGTTTAGCTTCACCCTCCCCCATCATCCTGTGTGACTCCCCATTCAGAACTATGGAGTCCTTCCGCTTCCTGGGGACCATCATCACCCAGGACCTCAAGTGGGAGTTAAACATCAGCTCCCTGATCAAGAAAGCCCATCAGAGGATGTACTTCCTGCGGCAGCTGAAGAAGTTCAATCTGCCAAAGACAATGATGGTGCACTTCTACACCTCCATCATTGAGTCCATCCTCACCTCCTCCATCACCATCTGGTACACTGCTGCTACTGCCAAGGACAGAGGCAGACTGCAGCGTGTCATCCAGTCTGCTGAGAAGGTGATCAGCTGTAACCTGCCTTCTCTCCAGGACCTGTACACTTCAGGACCCTGAGGTGGGCAGGAAAGATCATGGCCGATCCCTCTCATCCTGGTCATAATCTTTTCAAGACACTCCCTTCTGGCAGGAAGTTGTGGTCCATCAAACTTACTTGGCAATAAAGTCTGATTCTGATTCTGATTCTGGGTAAGAGGGGCCTTGATCAGGGAGGTGACCAATAACCCACTTGTCCTCCACAGTCCTCTGCAGAGATAGATAACATACAGTTATGTTCACAATAATAGCAGTGTTTTTTTAAAACGTGAGTAAAGCTCAAAATCCTTACAATATTTTTTATTTCCATTCATTGGGAACACTGCACATTATATGTTACATCAAAACATAAAGAAAAATGTTATGTTAAATGTTAATATTTTAATTACTTTACAGAAAATGAAGGAAAATATGATATTGGGTTGTTCAAAAAAATAGCAGTGTCTGCATTTTTCGTTACAAACTCAAACATTTACTCAATAAACTGAAAAAAACGTTAAGATTTAGCATTCCTGTGAATCACTAAACTAATATTTAGTTGTATAACCACTGTTTGAGAACTGCTTCACATCTGTGCCGCATGAAGTCGACCAACTCTGCACTGTAACAGGTATCTGCAGGATGATTGACACTTCCAATTCTCTGCATTTCTTGTTTGCTCAGAACGCATTTTGATGTCACCAATTTTCTATTGATTAGTCAGGGATTGGGCTGGCCACTCCATAACCTTAATTTTGTTGGTCTGGAACCAAGATGCTGCTCGCTTACTGGTGTGTTTAGGGTCGTTGTCTTGTTCGAAACACCCATTTCAAGGGCATTTCCTCTTCAGCTTAAGGCAGCATGACCTCTTCAAGTATTTTGATGTAAGCAAATTGATCCATGATCCCTGGTATGCGATAAATAGGCCCGACACCATAGTAAGAGAAACAGCCCCATATCATGATGCTTGCACCACCATGCTTCACGGTCTTCAGAGTGTACTCTGGCTTGAATTCAGTGTTTGGGTGTTGTCTGAGAAACTGTCTGCTGCCCTTGGACCCAAAAAGAACAATCTTACTTTCATCAGTCCACAAAATGTTTCTCCATTTCTCTTTAGGCCAGTCGATATGTTCTTTGGCAAATTGTATCCTCTTCAGCACATGTCTTTTTTTTTAACAGTGGGACTTTGCAGGGGCTTCTTGCCGATAGCCTCACACAAGCGTCTTCTAATTGTCACAGTACTAACAGGTAACTTCAGACCGTCTTTGATCTCCCTGGAGCTGATCATTGGCCGAGTCTTTGCCATTCTGGCTATTGTTGGATCCATTCGAATGGTAGTCTTCCGTTTTCTTCTACGTCTCTCTGGTTTTGCTTTCCATTTTAAAGCATTGGAGATCATTTTAGCTGAGAAGCCTATCATCTTCCGCACTTCTTTATATGTTTTCCCCTCTCCAATCAACGTTTTAATTAAAGCACGCTGTTCCTCTGAACAATGTCTGGAACGACCCATCTTTCTCAGGTTTTCAGAGAGAATTTCATGTACAACATGTGCATCCTTAAATAAGGGCCACCTGAATGACACCTGTTTTTTCACATAATGAATGACCTCACTGATTGAACTCCACACTGCTATTATTTTGAACACGCCCCTTTCAACTAATTATTCAATTACACAGACTCAGGAGCATGCATATTATGAATGTTGGGTCTGTTGGTTTCTCTGACTCTACTACACCTACTGGTAAATTATTTGCCATGTAATAATATAATTTCAACTAAAAACAGTGATTGATCTGGTTAGTCATGTTGGACTGCTATCATTTTGAACACAACTGTACATCTACAACACAAACAAATGTGCAAAAAAGGCAAAGGGGTCTGAATATTTTCTGAAGCCACTTGAAGCTGCCCTTCAGCCATTACCTACAGTTAATATTGGCTAGCTGGCTAGACAAGCTAAAGGGCACTTGAGTGATTTGGTATTTCATTTCCATAAAGTAGGGCGCAGAACACTAACTCATTAAAGTTACAGCAGGAACAGTCATCCCTCTCTACCTCCAACCCTATCACTTAACTGTGACATATGCTAAAACTCATGTCTCTAAAGTACACTGTCATGCTTTTAGTATAGTGTTATCATTCAGTTATCTTATTTATCATTTAAATAAAACCAGAATTGTTTTCAGAAATTGGGAAATGCACTGAAGTCAGATTTCTTCAACCCCAAAAAATTGAGACATACACACAGTTTCCAGTACATTAAATACACCTAGCTAAATTTAATGCATTCAAACACAACAGCCCCATGTTGAGAGTGGTGTTCATTCAACTTATGAGGATTTTGTAGGCTTTCAGTGTTACATTTTGTGGAGAGATATTTTTTAGATATTAAAAAAATAGAAATCCTCAGTGTATCATACATTCTTTCGTACAGTCAGTGTAGAAGTTCAGTGAGTATTTGATAACCAAACTTATCAATGATGCTACTAGCTGCCAGCTGCCAGCAATACATTCTAGTCATTATCTGTAATGAGACACTTCCTAGAGTACAAGTATCCCTTTAATGACAAATGCACAACAGGTCACAAAAAGACTAGGCTTGTTTGTGGCAACATCGGGTCTGATGTAACATTTCCTTCAGCAGGGGTGGGTGTGTTTCTGTTGCTGAATATCGTGGTGGGAAGATCTGGAATCAAATACCTTAACTTCTTGTAATTTTGTGTATGTGCATGCACTTTGGACTATGTGTTCTATGTGTGCAAGGCTGTGGGTGTCAGAGGTTGTGGGCTGTGTGGTAAAGGGGATAAAGAAGTCTTTTTAGCCTAGCTAGCCTACATGGTCTCTGTGCAGTCAAGCTCAATAAATCAGATTAGAGTTTTTGGAGAACAGGATAGAGCTTACAGTGTGTGTGCATGTGTGTGAGACTGGACATGATTTACAGCAGGGCACGTCTAGGGCTAAAAGACAGACAGAGGGAGAGTGACAGAGAGGAAAGGAAGAGGGTCATGTAGCTGCTTGAAAACAACTCCACTGCTGTAGAATGAAAGTAAGGGTTCTGAACTGATTGATCCAACATTGTGTTCTGTTCTCATTTGAATTCTACTCTTTGTGTTAGTATATGTCTTCCCCAGATTTGTGGTGTTCTATTTAAAAGGCAGATAGCACTGCTCTCTCTGCATTGGTTGTTTGCTTTCACGCCTTGTTGTCATTGGCCGTTGGTGGCCTCCAGTGCAGCCAGCCAGAAAGCATCTCTGCAGCTGTTAGTGAGGGGCAGATTAAATACTGTGTACTGCTAAACACACATAAACATATACAGTCATACAGTGTTCGTGATTATGCAAAAACAATCACAAAGACACTTTAAATCTACACTCACCAAGCTCTTTATTAGGAACACCATACTAATACTAAGTAGTGCCTCCCGTTGCTCTGAAACACCCTCAGTTCTTCATGGCATGGATTCCATAAGACGTTTGAGATTCTGCCTCATGTTGACATGACTGCAGCACATGCCAAAGGTGTTCTACTGGATTCAGATCTGGTCACTGAAGTTCAGGGAACTCACTGTCACGTTCATGAAACCAGTTTGAGACTGTGGGGTGGCGGGGTGGGGTGGTTGCAGGCTGAACTTCTTCAGCTGCCGCAGGAAGTATATCCTCTGTTGGGCCTTCTCGATCAGGGAGCTGATGTTTAGCTCCCACTTGAGGTCCTGAAGGAAGCGGAAGGACTCCACAGCTCTGACTGGGGAATCACACAGGATGATGGTGGGTGAAGGTTGACTGTGTGGACTGATACCAGACTCTGCGCTACAGCTAGCAGGCTTCCAGATCGCCATCCACGGCGCCATCTCGACTAATGTCCTCTCAATCCTCTCTGTCTTTGGCTTTTTATCAACTTCACACACAAAGGGCTCTATCTTACACTCGGCACAAATTGGCACCAAGTGCGACACAAGAGCCTCTGCTAGTTTCAGACCGTCACTGTAGTGGGTGAGGAGAGATCGGCTGGGTGAGGAAAGGTAAGCTGGGTGAGGAGAGATCAGCAGGCAGAAGAAGCTGGCAAATCTGCCATTATAAGAGCAATCCACTAAGGTGCAAGCATTGGCTTTTAAAGAGAGTGGGAGATTGAATTCTGACTGGTTTACTGCGTTTTATGCCCAAAACACACCTAGGATTAATTAAGAGACTAAATGAAAACCTTTAGTACCCCCCACCCACTGTGAATATAAAGTTCAAATAATCATAAAATATTATCATCAGCCACTTGAGCTTCCACTGTATGGATCAGAGGATGCTTAGAATACCCTGGCTGGGTTTCCTGCTTTGTAATTTTCTGTGAATTGTGATATACAAAAAAAGGCTGAATAGAAATAAAATAAAAATAAAATGTGGTACATATTTCTTCATTTTGTGTATTTTATTATTGTTGTTTGAGGCATAATATCAGACTGGATCATACGAGAGGAGTAACAGAAATGCATTTAAAGTAATAACATACCACAACAGTTCTGTAGTGGCCCACATTGTATGGGTGGGCAGTATGATAGTATTATTTACTGGAGAAACGGTGTGTCCCTTTTGAGTCAAATGTAAATTTTCTATTTGGCACCAGTGGAAAATAAGCTAATTATACATATAAAAATGTATATAGTATATGTAAAGTATGTATGTATGTTAAGATGACTCTGTCTCATGTTGTTCTTGTGACATTTCATAAGCTGTGAAATTGTCCTGTCAATGCTGTAAAAGCCATCCTTAAAAGCAGCTATTACAGGGAGGTATGTTGCTGACATACTGCTGAACAACAAGTGGTTACATGATGATGAACCCAAGTGCACTGCTACAGATTCTGGCCCCCCAAAAAACAAGTTTTTCTGGGGCTCTTTTCTAGCTCTGATCTCCTGAATCATCCAGACACACATACTCAAACTCACACTATCTGCACAGTGTAGAGCAGGGTTGTAATGGATGGCCTAGGTCTGGTCAGCTTCATTCTTGTGTCTGTGTCAGTGTCCATATTTACTGCTATCAGCATACCTAAAGTGGAGAGAGAGACACAGCCTATAGTGCTAGTGAGAGCTGATATTGATAAAATCAGATGCTCTACAGTGCTGTAAGTATGGCATCTGCTCTTCTTTGTTCTCTCTCTTTGTCTCTTATTCTGCTCACTGTGGCTGATGGGAGCCCACTGATTCAGAGCTCTCTCTCTGTCTCTCTCTCTCTCTCTGTGTGTGTCTGTCTGTATGTCTGTCCATGGCCACTGCTCACTGCAGTGCTCACTGCATCCAGTTACTGTGGAAACAGACTCACCAGACACAGTTTTCCACTTTCCTAGCATTTGTATGTTTCTCTCTACTGAATACTCAGTGTTCTGTTTGTGTGCATTTCTTTGTGTAGACAGAATACAGCATCGTCCTGCTCTAGACGTGTCAGAGTTATTAATATGCTTGCTGAGAGTAATCAGTACAAATAAACAGCTTGCATCTGGACAGAATCTGTCTGTTCTTCATTTCTTATTGGATCCCTTATCCTGTGTGTGTACCGTATATGTTCATATGTTCATACTCTATATGCAGATGAATAAGTGATACTCAGCACTAGGGATGGGCATTTTGATTACTTTTTTAAGTCGAGTAATTAAGCCAATTTAAGTCGATTAGTCATGGCATCATCGTTAAGACGTGTCCTCCACCCAAACCAAAACAATATGTTGTCATGTCAGGTCATGTTTTTTGCAGTGTAGTGTACAGATGCACTAACTTTACCTCCCAAGCTCCACTCATCATCAACACACCTCAAACTAGCAGTGATGTTCTGCACTGATGTTCCAGTAGTGTGTCTCATCTGTGCTGCGAGTCTGAAGCACAGGACCAGAAATGTTCTGGTCACCGTCCATGTAACGGCAGGTGACAGTGCCATAAAACTCTGCTGTCCATGCAGCGGTTGTTCTTGCTACTTTGTTGGCTTCTGTCAAGTTCTTTTTTAGAGCTGTTGCTGCCTCATTGTACTTTTTCTCAATCTGGCTGGTAATGGTCTTCCGTGAAGTCACGGTGTATTCAGCTTCCATGAGCCTTTGACAGTTACACCCCTCCGACAGCGCTAAGAGGAAACATATCGTCTGAAATAATTTAAGTCACCAAAGCAGTTATGTTCCTGTCGTTTTCTTTCACATGAGCGTTTAGGTACAACAAATCTGTGTTTTTCACTAGCGGTTCTGGATGGCCAGACATTAAAACATTTTCAGCAAACTACTTTCTTGATGTTTCAAGTCACATTACCGTCACTTTTTATAACATTATAACTATAATCTTAGACCAGATGAAGGATTTTTGTCATCAGACATCTGGATCTTAAGTAAACAGAGAAACAAGCTGAGCAAACAGCCGCTCTAAACGTCCTGTGTGTCACGGAGAAATATTGTTTTGTTTTTTTTATATGAAACAGCTTTATTCAGTGTTATTCAGTGCTAACCTAAAATCAAGCTAAGCATCTAACAACAACCTGAGCTAACATTAGCAGCAGCTCGTTTAACAGCCTGCTTCACTTCTTCTTATTGCAGACGTCTGTTCCAGTGTTTTGCTTGCACCACAGAGAAGATGCACACTCAGGCAGAAACAGAACCATAAACAGTAGTTCCATATCTCTATGAAGTAAAACGTAAATCTCCTCCCACCCCCAACCAAATAAAAGTCAGTCAAATAAAAATTAGTTGATTCTATGCCTACTTTTTAGACTAAGCGATTATTTGTGCACATCCCTACTGTGCTAAAGCAGGTAGCAGAAACCAAGACAAACACACTTTTGGGGTGTTATACTAATTTCCTGGTGACTTACCCTAAACTGGGGACATAGCTGTCCCCATGCAGTTGGACAACTGGTCCTTAGTCTGAAATGTGTCCCCTAAAGTAGCCTAAGACAGACACACAAACGTACTGACACAACAGGTTGAGCAGGAATGTCTCACTCTCCCTGTCATCATCTGTCTTGTGCCTGACAGAAAGTCAGAGATACATCACGTTGGCTGGTGTGTGTTTGAAATGATTCATTTAAAAATCACATTTATTTGGAAAAGTTGTAGGAGGTCCTGATATTTACTTTTTTTGTCTGAGTCCTTGTTTCTGTGCATCTCTACAATGGAAATGATGAATGTGTTATCAAGACTCATGGATGCACCAGGTTGAAATATACTGGAATCATCCTTTAATATTATAACAATAATGATGAAGAGGATTCACAGTCATAATTTAACTGTAGTAGCATATGTGGCCTATAGGTTATTAAAATCAAAACAGTGATGAAAATTGAATGATTAAAATTGAATATCTCTGCTTGGTTTGTCTGACCAACAGTCCAAAAGCCAGCCTGAAACGTCACCTCAGACTGGAACATTATGGTGATTATTTGTAATTGACAATGTAAACAGTTTATTAATTGATCAAAAAATAGTTGAAGTACATAATTACTGAATTGGTAATGAAAATAATTGCTAGTTGTGTTCCTAAATGGCATTACACTGAAAGAATAAGGTGTTAACTGAAGTGCACTAATGATGCTGAGCTGAACTTAAATGTATACTTAGACCATGACAGGTAGAGGTTAACCTTTGTTGTCTAGAATGAATTGGACAAATAAGAATGGATAGAGGATGCTAGAGCATGTGAGAATCTGAAGAAGTTGCAAGGAGCAGTGTTTTGAAATGACTGCTCATGATCGAACTAAAATAAAGAAACATCAATAGCCCATGGAGGTGCAGAGTGAGATAGAAACATGAAGGAATGGTGCAGGTGTTAATGAACAGATAAGTAATAACAGAGGGATAGACTGCAGCAGAAGTAAATAAAAGTGGACTGACTGATGTCTCTGCTGACTTAGAGCGATTGCTCAGTTGATTACACTAGTGTGTTGTGGTTGAGACGAGGGGAAGGGAGGGTGAATGAGGACAGATGCAGCCTTTGACCCCCTCTTCTCTTTCCTCTCCTTTAGCCCTTACTCCTACTCCTTATTTTCTTCCTTCCTCATCTACTCAAACTCCTTACTTTTTCTTCTTCCGCTTCTCCATCAGAGTCTGTTATTTTTACTGTCTGCTGTCTGTTGGAAGAATGGCTTGTGTTTCTCTGAGGGGTTGGACACACTGTGGCCCTTGTACTCAATGCAGACCAAGGACAAAAGTGTTTTGTTGAATTTTTTGGTTTGGTTAGGCTGAATTAGTCACATGAATCACAAGGTGTTCCTGGTTGTGGGGTGGGATGGAGTGCTGGTAGACCCTGAGTGATTGCTTAAAGGGCTGCTCTGTGTACATTTTAGGGCTGAATATGAATATTATGTTTTTATAAATAGCTGTTTGTATCTAGAGGGAAACTAAACTCGTTATTTGTCTTTGATGAGAACTTTTGATGTGTGTTTGTTCTTCACTGCCTTGTCCTCCAAGTCAAAGTCTTCTCCTGGTCCCTCTCCTTCATGTCCTTTCTTTTCTATCCTCAGCTGCGCACTGGTTTAATGTGGGTTTTGGTGTTCGAAGAGTGCTCGGTCAGCCTGGGGCTGGATGATAAAACAACTGTAATCACAATTTTAATTTTCCTCCACATTTATCAACCATAGCAAATGGTTGATAAATGTTCGATGTAATTTCCCTGCCAAGCTAACATGCATAGAAATTAATTGCATACTGCCAATCATGTTGCAGGAATATGCAATAGGTTAGATTTTATTGTCTACCTCAGATTTGTGAAATGTCCCACTCTTTAGTAATGCCATGTTCTAACTATAACAAGTAGTTTAAAACCGCAAATAACTTGAAAGATGTAATGATTTGACGTTTACCATGATAATTATCATTATTACCCAATATGAATTTTTCATCCTGATAACATTTTTGGCTATATCACCCAGCCCTAGGTCAACCTGCACTGTAGTCCCAATCGAAACCAAATGTCTTTGGTTGCGTTTGTGATGTCATTATTGAATTGTATTTTTCTGTGTGGTTTGCAGGTATATGTGGAGTTTGATGATCAGGAGTGGGAGAAGAGAGAGTGGGTCAAGGTCTATGAGGATTTCCAGCTGTTTCTACTGGAGCACCAGCTGGTCTGGGCCAAGAGGAAGGAGGGAGCAGCAGGAGGAGGAGGAGCAGGAGCAGGTGCAGGAGCAGGAGGTCTGCTGCAGGCAACCAAGGCCAAACACATACAGTGGCCTGCTCTGGTGAGACCTTTGTATTCTATTTATAGGCTGGACACAGTAATAGGAACATTAGCCTTATGACTAAGCTGTCAGTGACATTAAACTGTCACCATAGTTTTTTTACCACAAGGCATTGAATGTTCTTTGTCTAAATACAAAGCCTCAGGATCATTCTTCATCCTAACTTTGTGGTGTTACATGTGTTTGTCTCTGTGTTCTTGGAAATAGGTGGTTACTGAGTGGCAGCACTGCCACAGTTACCAGCTTTGTCATGGTCTCCATCAGTTTTGTTGAGCCTGTCTCACAGAAATTTTAGTACATTTCTGAGTACATTCTGATTTTTAGACTCTTATAGTCACATAGTGTCTACTGGTTGTTCTGCTAAGTGTTGGGCTGTGTCTGTTGAGCTTCCAAAGGATATCACTTTTTTCCTTTCCACTGTAGGAACATTTGCAAAAACCCAAGAACTGTGTATTTGCTTTATTGCAGCTAGGAACTAAAGCAGAAGGAAACTACAACAACATGTTCTGAGCTATGAATTCTAAATAGTTACTTTATTACAGAACACAATACTCATGGTTCTGACCACATCCACTGTCAAACAGTGCCTTTATTTTGATCTCAACTACACATCTGTAAAGATTCAAGACTGTATCCTGCACAGTTGTGACACTATCTTGACAAAGGCAGGCAGACAGGCAGACAGTACTAGTACTCTGTAGTAGTTACAGTAGGTGTCTCCAGGACCACATTTTGCGACGATGACACAGACAGACTCACAAGGTAAAAACAATACCAGCCCCTCTGTCACAGCTGGTAACAATCATCAAACACTAAGCAGGTCCAGATCATCTATACACAATATATACACAGTATGATTCCTTCATGTGTGAAATTTGTGTCTCTTCTTGAGATGTGAATGTGTTTATGTAGAAAGAGTAACTGACTTACTAGTTTTCTTGTAGTGAAACCGGTCCCAAACACAGTATCAGATACTAGAAAATGACACTAGCTAAGCCAACTAAAATAGAATGGTCTGTTGTGTGTGTGTGTCATTATCAGTGAACACATCAGGAGTCTGTCTATTCTGTGTGTCTGTCATCACACACACATACACACATGCTTTGGTGTGGTGGTAGTGTGGTTGCTGTGGTGTTTTTGTATGTCATACTGTTTCTTTCACTCTCTCTCTCTCTCTCTCTCTCTCTCTCTTTCTCTCTTCCTCAGACACGCGCGCACACACACACACACACACACCATCATACACACCTCAAAAGACAGTGGTCTGTATAGACATTAGACATGTTCATGTTATACATATACATTTATCTCTGGCAGTGAAATCCTATTTTTAGTGTATTGGAGCTGAATGTTTTTGTATCTGTGCCTGACTGAAGGATTTGCTTCATAAATGTTTGACATTGATGGAATTTCATTTTGGATTGTGTGCCTGTTTGTCATGTTTGTTGTGTGTGTGCCTGACAGTGGCTGTGAGTGTATGTGAAGAAATGTGATTCACTGTTTTGATTATGTAATAGCAGAGTGCACAGCGCCATCTGGCACATGCATGGGAGATAAGAATTCAAAGACTTCAACATACAGTTTTTAACTGGTAACCCCCTCTCCAGTTTTTTTTTTTTTTTTACTTGTTTGCCCCTCTGCTATTGTCATAGCAACAATATTAAAATCTAGTACAGACACAGACACACGCACATGCAAATGGTAAATTAAGTTGTAAGCCTCAAGAATCCATGAATACTGGTTGTGGTTTTATTGTAACTTGAATTTCTTTACATTGAAATCAGCACATTGAAAACAAATGATTACTTTTCACACACACACACACACACACACACACACTCGCACTGAAATACCAAATCTTCATGTTGCTCTCTAGCAGTGCTCTTCTGTCACTGCTGTTAATGGGAATTGTAGCTCCGTGAATTGATACTTTAATTTGAGTGACAAATGTAACTGACTAACCACTGGTCCTACAAACATAATAGATGATGACATATAGAGTGGTGCAGGTATGAACCCTGAAAGTAAGCAAGCATTTTGGCTAGGGCTGCACAACATGTAGAAAATGTATTGTTATCGCAATATATGCATATCGCGAAGACTGCCTGAACTGCGATACATGGTTTATTTCCATGTGCTCTGCATTCACGCTCTACTTGCCAATATGTGTGGCCAATGGAGCCATTCTACCCTAGACTCCCGCCCCCGTGTAGATGCTATAAACTGAGGTAGAAGTGCATGGAGAGTTAGGTAGTGTGCAGAGATTATGCTTCAATCCGTTCATATTGAGGAATTCCGGCCATATAGAACAACTACTGGACATATGTTTTAAACAGCCATATAACAGTCCACATTTAGACAACAATGAAGCACAAATGTTATGAGCCAACAAATGTTATTTATTTAAAATAGTCAGCATGACTTAACTCCCACAGATATCTGCTTAGACATGTCTGAGTCATGCTAAATGTTAATATGCAAGTCAACAGACTATTAATTTGGTAAATTTTCCACCAGACGTTTTGGCCAGTGATGTTTTCACCTGCCGGTCAAAAATGCATGATACAGGCCAAAAGCTGGCATATGCTGGCTAATGTGTTGTTTTGCTAACAAGGTGTCACAGCAAAATGCTCACACAGTGTACGAATGACATGTTATCTTTTCAGATGTGTACATAAATCAGGAGATCTGCTAGAGTATTGTAGCTATGGAAGCACAATCACAATGCTGGGCTGGATAAACATACTGTCTGCTGACAATGGTAGGCAATCAGAAAATGCATAATAATTATTCTCATAAGCACTTGTTTATTGTTGGGATTCTCCACTCTTCAAGGGTCACATAGCAGAGTGTTCCCCATGAGAACAGTGCCTCACACAGGTTGTGTGTGAAGGAAGCAAGGAGGAGGATGATTTCTACAATGAAGCAAATGCAGGAACAGTTTGAATGAGCTTGTTCAAGGAGGAATTAGCTTGAATTACAAAAAGAGAGTGTGATAGAGAAACGCTCACAGCAAGAATTTGCAAGAGCTACATTCTTGTCATTTCAGTAAGAAAGAACCAGCATCTGACAATTTTTCTTTACTTTTGTTTGTTGACATAAAAGATTTTAGAACGCCTGATATGCTCTCTGAAACAAACTCAGGCTTTGATCACCACTGCTAATTATTATTGACACATTCACTCGGAAACAGACCGCTCCAGAGTCAGACACACAGATTAGTCCTCACACAGACAGATGAGGCAGGCAGACCCAGCAGATTGCTTGTGTGGTTATTACATCGTTACATAACTTAAACCCCTATGACCTCCACACAGTAACGCACACCATGTCAGTTTCTTTCCTCTATTTTCTCAGTTATTCATGGTTGTCGTTGTTTTGCTTCAGTCTGTTTTACTCTTTTGATGTGTCTTTTCTCTCCTTTCATTCTCATTCTTTTAATTGCCTTGTCCCTCTCTCTTGTGCTTGGCTTTGTTTTTATAAGGCCTGTAGACTGTTACAGATGAGTGTACACTGATTATGTCCTAAAAAATATGGGTTTCTATGCAGCATAATGTGTTTTGTGTAATGTAATGTATTTCATCATGTTACTATTAATATTATGAGGTCTAATTTACAGCCCATAAACCCAAATATTTTCAGTTCATAATATTAAAAAATTGTAGTCAGTTAGTATTTGGTATTTTAAAATAAATACAAAAATAATCATTTATTTTCTGTCAATTGACATTTTTTGTCAATTGGAATTGAAACTGCTCTAAAACAAATTCATTTTCTTATAATGTGAAAACACGGAGAACAGCGGCAATACATTTCTTACAGTTATTAATAAAGTAATGTACTATTTCATTTTATTTTCCAGAAAAAAAATTAAAATTACCATGGCTCAATGAGGCCGACTGGTGACAAATGAAAGCACTGAAAAGAGGACTTAAATCGGGTCTCAGTAATTTTAGACGTATTTTTACGTCCCTTCAACATAAGGTAGTAAGGAATATAAGCATATAAAGAAAGGTAACAACTTTTTTTTTATAAACTCAGTTGAAGAGTTGGCCCAAAGCTTCTTTTCCAGTTCCATAGCTTGCACCCTACCCTACCCAAGCCAAGAACAACAGAAATATCTGTATCAGCAGTGGTAAACATCATAAGATAATGTTCATTTAATTAATTTGTCACTTAATCAAGGAATCTTTCCAAGCTTTATTAACGTTATTATGGATCATTACAAGTACTTTGACAGTACCAAGTAGTCACACAGTGAGAAAAAAGAAAACCTGTATTGAAAAAAAAGATGCATCAAGATGCATTGATAATCGATTTATTGATTATTTATTGCAGCCCTCTGAATCATAATCGAATCGAATCATGAGGTGCCTAGAGATTCCCAACTCTGCAGGCCATTACATCCAATACAGTTCAGTTTTTGTTCCAGTCACTCAACAGAAACAGCTAACTGCTTCTTTCTGTAAAGTCAAAACTAGACCAAGTGGTAAAATAGGTATAGTTTTGTCTGGGTTTAAAAAAGGCTTTTGACACTGTAAACCATGAGGTACTCCTGTCTGTTTTTAACTTTTCCATGGATGCCAGTAAATGAAGGCAGCACCGTGGTGCAGTAGTTAGCATCGTTGCCTCACAGCAGGAAGGTTCTGGAACCCTGGTTTGCTCAGAGCTTTTCTGTGTTGAGTTAATATATTATCCCTGTGCCTGCTTGTGTTGCCTCAAGGTTGTCCAGCTTCATCCCACAGTCCAAACACATGCAGGTTAACTGGTGACTCTAAATTACATATAGGTGTGAATGTGAGTGTGAATGGTTGGTTGTCTCTATGTGTCAGCCCTGTGATGGACTGGTGATCTGTCCAGGGTGTACCCTGCCTCTCACCCAGTGACAGCTGGGATTGACTCCAGCTCAGATGATGGATGGATGGATGGATAGATGGATGGCATTAAATAGATGAGATCCGTGTAGGCATTGGCAATACTCAATCATTATACTTTAAATGTAACACTGATGTTCCTCAAGGATCAATACTAGGCCCTCTTTTGTTCAATTTATATTTTAATGACCTACATTTAGCTTAATTCAACATTTAATTAGATGTTGATGTTGATTTGCCCATGTTGTTCATGTATGATATTTATAAAGATGATTAATTCATAAATTCTCGCACGTGGCTGTGGCTCAGGAGGTAGAGTGGGTCGCCCACTAATCGGAAGGTCAGCGGTTCCCCGGCTTCTCCAGTCTGTGCTGAAGTATCCTTGGGCAAGATACTCAACCCCATCGTTGCCCGTTGTGTATCATTGGTGTGTGAATGGGTGTGAATGTGTTAGAGTGCTCTGTGTGCATAGATCAAGTGCTGTATGAATGTGTGTGTGAATGGGTGAATGTGACACGTAGTGTAAAGTGCTTTGAGTGGTTGATATGACTAGAAAAGCGCTATATAAATACAAGTCCATTTACACACACATACACACACACAAAGTGTTTGTGACCTTTTCAGACTACAGTCATCTGCTCAGCTGTCAGTTAAGCTATATGTGTGTATGTGTGTGTGTGTGTGTGCGTGCGTGCGTGCGTGTGCACGTGCACTATCCTCAGCGCTGATGCAAGCATCTTTTCATTGAGAGGGGGAGAATTCCTGCAGTATGGAGAGGTGTTGTGTAAATTAGAGTCCTAGCATAGTACTTACCTACAAATGTATAAGCTGTGTGTGAGAGAGAGTGAGAGAGAGACAGAGACAGAGACAGACAGATGATTTTAACTGTGTGAAGAGCAGTTAGTTGAGACAGGACCTGCCTCAGGCTGTGTTTTGGGTGTCATGCTTTAATGCACAGTAATTTATAATCTTTATATATCTTTATCTTTATATATTGACACAATCATATTTCTGTGATTGTATCAATGTAATGTGCTTAAAGGAGCAGTGTGTAGGATTTAGTGGCATCTAGCAGTGAGAGCACAGATTGCTGCCCATTCACCCCTCCCTTTCCAAACGTGTCAGACAGTCGACGGTGGCCGTCAGCTGACAAAATGGTGTCAACTACCAAACTGACTACTCTATCAAGTAAAGAATTTGTTTAAATTTCTAGTGTATTTAGTTGTTAGTCTGTTCAACGATAGGTAATAGCTGCAATTGCCCTCTGTCCTTTCTTCCTCTTGGTCTTCTTTGTCTTCAGAAAACAAGCTGTGGCATCAACATAAAAACACGAAAGGCTCTAGAGCCTTTCCTCTTATGTTATATTATGTGTATTATATATTCAATTTCTGCCATTAGATCCTTGTAAATGTTCAACACTGGTCCCTCAAAAAGAATATGATTTGTGTGTCATGTCACTAGTGACATAATGGTGGTAATAACATAAAACACAGTGTTGTGTGTGCAATGTCTAGCCTAGTACTACACATCTGTCACTTTATAATATTACAGAGTAAATTACTTATGTACATACATGTACATTTCCCACAAGTGGGATAAATAAAGTATATCTTATTTACAAAGCAAAGATCAGGTAGAGGTGCAAGCTTAGTGCTGTGTGGAGCTGCAACAGTTTGAGTATGGTAGTAGTAATTTTCAATTGCAAAATTAAGCAAAATTAACATGAATATGAGAAACATTGATAGCCAACAACTCTTCAAATGACTGTTATTGAAGGAATAGCACAGGTTGTTTCGACTGTTTTTTTCTGTTTCTCTCTCTCTCACACACACAAAGAAGTGTGTGTGTGTGTGTGTGTGTGAGGGACCTCCTGTCTTGTGAACAAAAACAATATGAGAGGAAAGCAAAGCAGTCACCATCAGACTTGATGTGTGTGTGTATGTGGAGGAAGTGAGTCTTCTGTGGGTTTCCTGTCTGCCAGGGGACAGATAAGGTGTTTAGTGAGGCAGGATTTGCTGTTGCCTCTTTTTACTGTCCTCATTCTCCGTTTTCCTCTCTCTCTCATGGTCTCATACAGCAGAGATGTAAATGCCATGACTGTAAGTGCTGAAATTCTTGTGAAGCTGTTGATGTGCTTAAAAAGTTCCTGTGTAAGGTTCAGTCTCCTGGCCTAACTCTTCACATGCTGTATACTTTATTTTACATTAAAATGTCAGAACACGTAAATCGTGGAATTAATCATGAACCTGCAGTATTTGTGAAATCAAAATCAGACCACATTTTCTCCCTGTAATTCAAAACTTTATTTCAGTGCAGCTTTTCAACTCAGACTTTTAAAAAGCTAGTATAGGTTGGGTTTGTAGCTAGTTGCAAGCCAAGTCAATTTATATAGCACCAAATCACAACAGATGTTATCTTGAGGCACTTTTCATATAGAACAGAACTAGACTGGGCTCTTTATATAAGATTTACAAAGAGAGACCCAACAGTTCCCATCACAAGCAGTCCTAGATGCTATAATGTGCTTGAGGGAGGGAGTCGCAACTGGTCTGTGTTACAGACATGAAGCATTTTTAATTAGAGCAGTGTTTACATCTATGTTTACTAGTTTGTAGTCATCCTCCATGCGTTTATTGATCTTTTGCAGCATATCTTGGTGCATAACTTCCACTGATCTACAGGTGGTTAACTGGGAAACCTCTGGCAGGAATGTGTATCCTTATGTGCATGACATAAACAAAAAACCGAGACTCACTCCCAGAATGCTCCGTAGCATTAGCAGAGATCTAAAATGGAGCTTGTTCAAAGTCAAGGCTGTTTCTCTATGTAGCGCTACACTGAAATTGAGATAATTCTTGGTTAGTGTAACCCTTCTCCTTTAACCAGCACTGTATCTACTTCCTCTGCCTCTGCAAACAGATGACAGGGAGGGGGAAGTTGGACCATTTGTATCATCATCTTGTATAATCATGATTTCTTTGAAAGATTAATCCATTAATGAAAAATACACATTTAATAGCAGTCTTCCTGGCCTGTGGACTGCCCTGTCATCAACCACAGGTTCAGTGTTTGTGTAGCTTACATCATGATAGGAAACCACATACATTCTAGCTGTGGTTTCCAGACAATCTAGTATCTGTAAACATTGTACTTTGTAATGTAGTACAATGTAGTAATAGTGAGTGTGTTTTGTTTTTCTGCTGTGACAGTGCTACTTAAGTAACAGAGTTAATTCTGCAAATAATGACAGAATAAAATTGGATTCCCACATGTTCAGGTTTGGCAAGCCACAAGTAAGTAAACATAGCGGACACAACATGACTATGTTTATACATGGTTCACGCTAAATTTGGTTTTATCAGTCTTTCTCCTTCTGTCTCTTACACACACACACACACACACACACACACACACACACACAGTGGCTCAGCCTCTCACCCATTTTCTCTCTCTCTGTCCTCTCTCACCACTGTTCTCCTCTTCAGTCTGTGTGTGACATGTGGCCTGCAATGACACATCTTCCTGCACACACACTCACACCATTATACCTTTTTTGTGAGGGCAGCTGCCAACATGCAGACTGTGATATAACGTTCTGATGTAACATAGGTCTTTAGTTTATGTGCTGTAGTAGTAAATGATATCCATTCTAATGATGTCATATAAGTCATGTATGTGAAGCGGACTGCATTTAGTTAAATGTTAAATACAGACGGTTACCTATATATTTTACAGTGGTAAAATAAAATTGTGAGTCTAATATACAACTACTGGAATCAGTCCTTCTTTTTTAATTCCCTCCTTGATAGGAAAATCCATGAGTGATTTTAACCTGCCACATCAATCATAGACACACAGGAATTAGTATTGTTGTTTCTCTGTTGCTTGTAGCACCCCCCGTGTTGGCAGGCTTGATGATAATCTCCAAGTCTTAAGAAAGTTCCTGTACAGCCAAATGTTCTTCTTGACTCAGGGTTTCTTGCTTAACTATTCTACAAAAAGTTTGCATTAAAGGCATAAGGCATATATCTGTTATAACCCCGAAAGAGTTTGTGTTACATGTAGCCACAAAGCTTTAGTCTTTTGGTGAGAGCAGAGAGTTGATGGGGAGTGAGTATTTTATTGGAGAGGTTAATCACAGGATTCTGCCCCTGTTGGAGTCACAAGGAAGATTACTGTCAGATGTGGTGGTGTCTCACTGGTTATTCTGGTGACTTGTGGTGATGGACCCACTGGTAGACTTTGCCATGAATGTAGTCCAAGGTATCCTGCTTGTACTTCTTGGTTTTTGTTCCTATCAAACCATTTTCATATGACTTTAGTGTTTTTTGAGTCAATGACATTATTGAATGCGTTACTCACCTCACTCCTTCATAAGTGCTTCACAATTTGCAATGTCTTTCAGTGTATCCTCCTTTTATTGTGAGACCTCTTCAGTGATAAGCAGCATGAGATCCATAGCAGGTTTCCACACCAGCTCACAGCCATGCCCATACCTCAGATTTAGTTTTTACGCTGGATCTGACTATTGCCTCTCTGGATGTGGAGGATTTGGGTGTCTCAGACCATCAGTGTATCAGGTTTTCATCCATGGGTCACACTGTCCCCAACCCTTAATTACCTGCTTTTTACTCCTGCTCTTTAAACCCATCTGCAGGCAGTAAATTCTCAGATGCTGTTATAGCCTCCACTCTGTTCACCAGTACCCAACCCCAGCAGCTGAGCACTGATCAATTGATCACCAAGTTTAATTTAGTCTGTGGAGACATGTTGGACTCTGGAGAACAAATCAACGACGGTCATGGTCTCAGGTAGTTATGTAGAGAGGCAAGACATAGATGAAAAAAGGGACTTCATAGGAACTATTGAAAGGTTGCCCTGCAAATTATCAGCAGTCTGTCAAAGTAACAAGTGCAAATTATTTTTCCAACATTATTGCAAAAACATTTTCACAGTCCCAAGTGCTGCTCCACAGGATTAATTCAGTCCTTAGCCCTGTTGCTACTGCCTGTCCTATGCAAACCTCAAAGAAAATTGTGTGTGTGGGTTAGTAGATTCATATGTACTTGAGACACACTGTGCTGAAATTTTGGGCCATTAGTCAAACCTGACAGTCAGGATACAGCAGCCTGGACTCTGTAATTAGTCTGTAATTTGCCTGTTTGACTGTTGTGTTTGTGCTATGCTTACAAAAAGGTGTATCTGCCCCCCCCACACACACTGACACAACAGCTTTACTTTACACTGATCAGTACCTCTCTCTCTCTCTCTCTCTCTCTCTCTCTCTCTCTCAACAGCAGAGAAAATAATGAAGCAACACTGTTACATGACTTCTCGGCACATGCGTGTGTAACAAAACACACAGTAGATCCTAACAGCTCTTGCTTGTACAGTGATGTAAGCTCTTTGTGAAGTATTTAATCTTGCTCTTTGGGATACAGGGTTATATTTTGTGATTTAAAGAAAGTTAAATTTTCTTGCCACAGCAGCATTCTCTTCTTTTTCCCAAGTGCACCAAAAAACACAGTAGATATTATTAAATCATTGGTAGCAGGTGTAGAGAGAGAGAGAGAGAGAAGGCAGACTGGTGGACAGAGGGTGAGAGTGTGACTCAGAGAGAGACTGGGCTTAAAGAGTTTAAGTCCTGCACATCTGTCAATTGTTCCCTCAGCCCCCCTGTGTTCTCACTAACCTTTGCTCTGTGTGTGTGTGTGTGTGTGAGTGTGTGCATGCATGTGCAGTAGCATCTCAGACCCAGATATTACATCATCCATCTGTCGCCCAGGACGCGCTGAGTACTCTGTGAACTCATTAGACACTGTGTCTTTGATGGGAGTCTGCACAAAGTGAATTCCTCTGACCAGACAACACCCAAGGGCAGAGAGCCAAGAGAGTGTGGAAGTGAAGAAAGGGATGAGAGTATTAGAGGAGGGAAAGCGAGTGGTAGCCATGCTGCGTGCATCATAGGAAATGGATGAAAGGATATACTTGGCTTCTAATGCAGATGTTCATTAGCCTTTCTCTCAGTTGCTGTAAATGCTCCAGAGTTGTCTCAAAAGAAACACATCTTGGCAGGAAAATACTTTTGCTTTAATAAGAAATTCATACTCTCCAATGTAAAAAGGCCTGCTGTCCAGGCCAGTTGTATATGCAACCACCAGTGGTCTCACTGTAACCACTATTGTACCTTTCAATCAGGAGCTGAAACAGTTAGTTAATTAATGGATTAATCAGTCATCAAAAAATTAATTGGCTATTTTGTTAATCAGTTCATGATCATTTTTATCAGTTTGCTGCATCACCATGGACCTTTTTATTGTTATGATGGAAACTTTTCACTATTTTCAACAGTCAATTTATCAAGAAATTGGCAGATTAATTGATTAATTAACAAAACTGTTGTTTCTAGCCTTAAAGTACACTATTAAGACCCTCTCTTTTGGGCAAAACTATTTTGGCCAATTTTTATGAAAACTATTGAATAGCCTTCAGTACTGTTGATCCACTAATAGTTAATTTGGTATAGCTTTAATAGTGCCAAAATAGGATAGAAAACCTGGCATAACTCACTGACCTCATGGTGAGATTATATATTTTGTATTTTGTATGTATATCATTTTTGTCAGACTTTGAAAACCAATATTAAAGAGATAGTCAAGTCAATTTTATTTATATAGCGCCAATTCACAACAGAGGTTATCTCGAGGCACTGTACATATAGAGCAGGTCTAGACACTGAACAGGAATGTTGTGTTTACCGTATTTTTTTCATTGGCTGAGAATGTGTTGTGTGTGTGTGTGTGTGTGTGTGTGTGTGACATAAATGACTTACTTTGACAAGAGTGGGATAAGGCGCTGTAATCTCAAGATTTACCTATTATATCTATTTTATCTGTTTGGACTGGTTTTAATCTACTTAAGTGGGCTGCCCCCTGTAGAGCCTATGTTTGAAATGCTATTCGATCCATATTGCCCAGCTGTATGTACATGTATTGCCCAGTGGAAACCCTGCAGGTTAGACTGGGGGGATCTGACCCTGCTGGAAATGGTGACAGGCTGCATCATAACGTGTCTGTCTACCAGCTCTGAAGCAAAGGCAAATGATGCAGAGTCAACATTAAAACTAATGGGACATTCTCTTTTAGCTGACACACACACACACACGTTCATGCTGTGTTCTGGCTGAGTGCCTGTGTGCTGCTGCACACCAGTGTTATCTGGCAGAGCCCTCCTCTGTCCTTATTTCAGACAGAGGGAGAAGAACAGACAGGAGGAGAGGGAGAAGCTGCATTTCACCGACAGAGATTTTATCTGTAGCTGCTGCCAGCACAGAGGATTTCATGCAAGTATCCCTGAGGAGATACTATAAATATCTTTACAAAACACACCCTCCAGTTCTGATGATTTGTGATTCATAAGTGTGTAAAATTTGTCTCTGTTTATTAGTTTTTACTCATATTCCCCACACAGAATCATAGGAAAATGACTGTTGAGATTAAGTGATGAAATGGTTCATGTCAGTTAGATGGTTTTCTAACTGCAACATTGTTATTCAGATCTGATGAGAGTTCTGTACATGGATAGCAGGTAGGCAGGGTTCATTGAAGATGACAACGATGGATGCACAGTTAGATAACAACAGATATACAAGGTATGGCTATTAAATAATGAGACTGCGCCTATGAGGATAAAACCATGTGGTTCACAGTCACACTGAGTGTTATATATTAAAGGTTGAATATTCATGCACACTTGCTCTAAGTTTCCAATAAGTGACGTCTTTAGTTTACCGCTAGCTACTGATTGAAGTGCACATGGTTTTGCTGAGGCGTCTGAAAATGATTTGCTTAAAAGTTGAGCAACACATTAACTTGAAATTGTTGCTGAAAAACAAAACAGCAGCTGAATCTTTTCATACATTGTTTGAGGAAGACTGCATGTCACATGCACGTGTGTTTGAATGGCACAAAAGATTTTGTGAAGGCAGAGAGGATGTCCAAGACGATGAATGTTCTAGGTGCCCATGCATGTCAAAAACTTCTGACAACATTCAACAAATTGAACAAATTGTTTGAAATGATCGACGACTCTGTATAAGAATGAGAGCAGAAATGGTCTCCATCAATAAAGAGACAGTTAGGCAAATTTTTAATGAAAATTTGAACATGACAAAAGTGTGTGTCAAAGTTGTCCCAAAACTTCTGAGTCCTGATCAAAAGGAAAAGCAGTTTCTGATGTGATGCATTTGATGCATATCGATGGATTACATATTGTTGAAATCATCACTACTACGATGATTTGAAAACGGTGATTGCTCTTCACCTTCACTCTACTTTAAAAAAAATATGTTTGTAATGAACTTGAAATGACCTGAGATTGCTGTTACATTGCTTTTATAACCATCATGTTTATAAAGGTCAGCCCAGATCTCCCAGTTCTTCTACTGGACATTAGCTAGATTGATGAAAACTGTGCTGGATTTGTTTGAGCCTTTTATTAGTCACTCAATCTCTATGTCCATCTGTCTACAGGTCTGAAGAGAATACTCCATCCTATTGTTGGACTCATGATGCAGAACAATTTCTTTTTTTTATTCCATACATTCTTGTCAAAATATGGTGCCTATATTACCCACAAAGCAACTCAGCCACCAACAGTTCATTCAGAGATTGAGTGTTATGTGTTGGTGTGTTATGCTCGTAGCAGCTATTGTAGTCATGAATGGCAAGCCTCAAGCAGAGGAGAAAAGCTGGCTATAGAGGTATAGTCAGCTCACCTCTTTCTAACTCCACACCCCCAGACTCTTACTTTTTAAACTTCAGACCCAACCCACACTCACTTGAAGACATTTATCAGATTTCACACAGCTCCCTTTGGAGGCACTGATGACATTAGGTATATAAATAGTAGTAGTGCCCACTGACCCTACCCACTGTGTGATGGTTATGCGTACAGGTAGGTGTTTAAGGCCAGATATACAAAAGTGTAGAGGATGTGGACAGCAAACACGTATTGGTTCTTGTTTATATAACATTTAGTGCCTGTAGAGGTATTTACACGCATGCAGTTGACACATGTGGTTCACACAGACCATCATGGACACAGGCAGATGATGAAATAAACATCTTTAGATGATGCTCATGTAAAACATTTTGTTGTCTTTAAACCTCAGTTTCTTCAAAATGCTATTTTACATTTTTGTAACTAGTGTAACAAGTGTAAAAACTCATCACATTGCTGATAAGGAATTGAATTAGCCCACTACAAATGGACTTTAGAAACAGGCATTTGTAAATTAATTTTCCATTATATTGTTATGGCACTGTCTGAATCTTAAGATGTTATGGCCCTCTTTAATTCTATGATCATCACAGAGAAAATGGGAGACAAAGAATGACAGTGAGAAAAGAGGGAAAGAGAATCAGTGATACACAAGTAGAATGAAAGTGAGAGTGTAATATCTTTGAATGTTCTCTCTCCTGGCTACAGACTGCTCAAGTACTACTATGTTACCTAGCAACATTGGCCCACTTTGTAAAATGAAATACAGTGCACAAACACACACACACACACAGACACAGACACAGACACACATATTCACAAATA
The DNA here is from genome assembly GCF_001640805.2 of Lates calcarifer. NCBI lineage: Eukaryota > Metazoa > Chordata > Actinopteri > Centropomidae > Lates > Lates calcarifer. The sequence continues at coordinate 674,875 of NW_026117718.1, forward strand.
GATATCAGCAGGCATCTTGTTATCTGGTAACTGTACTTGCTCTGTTTATGATGATAGGAGAACAAAGGAAGGAGAGAGTGAGAGAGAGTGTGAGTGAGTCTCATAACATGTAGCTCTCTCTCCTCTGAAAGCTCTCTTAACTGTGTCCACCATTGCAGTTTATCTGTAACACAGTCTGCCTTACACTGCAGCCACATACCCACTGCAATAGTCTGGGGCTTGTCCCTTGCTCATGGGCTTGTTAGCAAGCCAGAGAGGAAACCAGTGAACTGTGTGAGATGTAGTTTTGGTGGAAATTGGGTCAATAAAAGACCCCCCCCCCGTCTCTCCTTCTCTCTCTCCCCCTGAGCAGATGGAGCTGGGCTCGTGTAATCTCCTGCCTCCTGTGTGTGCATGTGTAATTATAGCTTACCTTTAGAGCTGTGAGATCTACAGAAAAAAGTATTTGTCTCTAGCTGACAAACAGTAACAGCAGAATACACAAAGTGCTTCAGTCCAACTTTTAATTCAGTCACTGTTGCTCTGACTTCTTCAAGGCCTTCATTTTTTGATGTCAGTTCAGATTAAGATTGCAAGATAGAGTGCATGATACTTGTCTTACAGACCTCATAACACTCCCACTGCACGCATTCCTCTCATCCTGTGTATGTAGCTGTTTGCTGAAATGGTCAAAGTGGCTTATTCTATAAATTATTGTTTGTGATAAAGGATATATAGCAGGTAGGTGTGTGTGTGTGTGTGTGTGTGGTGGTTTGGGGGGAGTGGGGGGGTGGTTAGGGGTAATTTTAATCCTGCATTCATGTGGCAAATGGACTGCAGAATATTTCTGCACAGCTCTGTGTGTGTGCACTGTTACAGTAGCAGAGTGTAAATCTGCTGAGCGATGGACAGATTAATCAGAGCTGATTTGTGGTCAGGTGATGAGGTTAAAGATGACTATTTAGGGTCTGTGTCTGTGTCGGGGTTCAGCAGCAGGGCAGCCAGCTCTGTTTAGAACCAAATGCTATGCAGTCAACTTATTACTTGTCCTACCCTTCTCTGTTCATTCATTATTATTTAGTAATGAATCCAGTGTTTTAAGTGTTTGATTTATAATTTCACTAATATTATTTCATTAATATTTTTAAAATGTAATGCTTTCAATTGCTAATTCGGGGTTGTTTTATTTTAAAAGACTGAACTCTCCACAGTTATGTTGCATTGTGGGTACTGTAGGTGCCTGGTTTGTACAAGGAGGAGGGGAAAAAAAAAACCATTGTTGTTGGTTCTTCTGCATTTACTCTGATTCTTTTTTAAAGACCTGTACATCCTGTGTCAGACAGTGTTGTAGGAATACTATACTAAAATGGTGCAGTGCTGTTTTAACTGAGAAACTTCACTGTTCTATTCAATTCAGTTTTATTTATATAGCGCTGAATCACATCAAAAGTCATCTCAAGGCACTTTTCATATAGAGCAGGTCTAGACTGTACTCTTTAAAATAGGTATTTGCAGAGAGAGACCCAACAAATCCCACCATGAGCAGCACTAGGCGACAGTGGCAAGGAAAAACTTCCTTTAAGAGGCAGAAACCTCGAGCAGAACCAGGACTCAGGGTGGGCGGCCATCTGCCTCGACCGGTTGGGTTAAGAAAGGGGGGGGAGAATAGCGAGAGAAGAGCATAGCATAACACAGGTTCCATATAAAACGTAAGGTGATGCCAATAATACAGTAGTAGTAATGATAGTAATGATAATTAAAGTACTAACATAGCAATACAACTAATAGCAGTATAAGTCATTTCTAATTCTAGCAGCAGGTGTTGAGTGGAGTTGTAGGAGCAGCAGGAGACTTGTCATCACAGATCAGACTCTACAGCTCCAGAGGCAGAAATACCTGCAGAGAGAGACAGAAGAGGAGAGAGAGACGGAAGAGCACAATACTACAGAAAGGGAAGATACTGAGTTAGTAACATGTAACATGGGATATGAATCTATACTGATGGAGAGAGAGAGAGAGAGAGAGAGAAGCTCAGTGCATCATGGGAGATCTCCCGGCAGTCTAGGCCTATAGCAGCATAACTAAGGGATGGTTCAAGCCTGAGCCAACCCTAACTATAAGCTTTATCAAAGAGGAAAGTTTTAAGCCGACTCTTAAAGGTACAGAGGGTGTTTCTGCCTCCTGGACCAAAACTGGGAGAAGGTTCCACAGTAGAGGAGCCTGATAACTGAAGGCTCTGTCTCCCATTCTACTCCTTGGAAACTCTGGGAACCACCAGTAAACCAGCATTCTGGGAGAGCACAGTCCTAGTGGGATTGTAGGGGACTATGAGATCTTTAAGGTAAGATGGAGCCTGACCATTAAGGGCTTTGTATGTGACGAGGAGGATTTTGAATTCTATTCTGGATTGGACTGGGAGCCTCATTCAGCCCAGGACTGACTGTATACAATAGGTGCAGTGCATTCAGGAAGTATTCAGACCTGTTCACTTTTTTCAGCATTTCATGTTATAGCCTTATGCTAAAATGTCTTAAATTCATTTTCCTTTATCAGTCTACATTCAATATGCCATGATAACAAAGTGAAAACAGAATTTCAGGAAATTTTGAAAATGTATTAAATTAAGAAAGAAAAACTGAAATATCACATTAACATAAGTATTCAGAACCTTTACTATGACACGGCACAATTTAGCTCAGGTTCCTCCCATTTCGCTTGATCATCTTTGAGATGTTTCTACACCTTGATTGGAGTCCACCTGTGGTAAATTCAGTTGATTGGACATGATTTAGGAAGGCACACGCCTGTCTATATAGGGTCTCACAGCTGACCTGTTCATATCAGAGCAGAAACCAAGACATGAGGTCAAAAGAACTGTCTGCAGAGTTCAGAGACAGGATTGTCTTGAGGCACAGATCTGGGGAAAGATACAAAAAACATTCTGCTGTATTCAAGGTTCCCAAGAGCAGAGTGGCCTCTGTAATTCCTACATGGAAGAAGTTTGGAACAACCAGGACTCTTATAAGAGCTGGCCAGCCAGCCAAACTTACAGCAGTACACTGGTGGTCTGGGCTGATAAACACTGTTCCCTCTCTTTAGCTAATGTTGTGACAGAGGAGAATAACGTGTAACCATAGTGACGGTACACACCAAGGATGGTGACTGCACTATTTGTACCGTACCACACTTAAAAGCAAACAAAAAACATACTTCTATCTGTCCCACTGTGATAATCCGACATGGATGTTCAGTGACATGACCTATCTTCAAACATATTTCCGTGTTTTTGATGTTTTCATGTGACCTGCAAACATGCTTGATACTACTGTTTGATGAAAGGTCACTGTAAAGATTTCATGAAATAGGATAAGTTGTGATTACATGGTTCATTTTCAACCACTTTCTGTTTTTTAAAGGCATACTAGGTCAGTACATTTAGTCAGAATCACTCAGAGGAAGTGCGCTAAAAATATGACACCTGCTAAAATTACCCTGACCTCGGAGGGATATGACAAGTAATTGGGCAGCTTCCTGTGTCTCCTTTCAACTCAGCCACCTCACTTTTTCTGGCATGTTCTGTAAATCTGTAATATTTCTTTGTTTCTGTATGTTCTACAGATACAAGGAAAATATTTAGTAGCAAATTGACAGGATCTGATGAATTCAGTCCAGAACTATTAATAGTACTGAATGGATTGAAAGCTTTACCATGTCATATTTATTATGTAGCTCAGCAAACCAGCAGCTGTCAAACTGGTGAATGCAGGAAATGGTTGTAGAAGGTCACCGATGTGCCAGTGTTGCTGGCCCAGTAGAGGACAGTGAGTTCATCAGAGCCTTTTCACTGAAAACAGCTGCCTGCTGCTGCCACTGATAAGAGCTATGAGACTGAATTGAGTTGATTGTAATTCTCTGTGGGAGAATCACTATGAGCAGACCCCTTCACATCACTCATGGCCATTTGATCCATGTCAGTATAAAAATATTTATTAGTGCAGCTTTAAATACTGTTTCTCAGTCTGTCATTATCAGACTGTAATTGTATAAACAATATAATGAAAATCTCCGCTTTACCATTTTTTGCCCAACCAGTTGTGTGAAGATGGATTTAAATAGTTTAGAGTAGGGCTGAAGAATTTTGGGAAAAAATCTAATTGCGATTTTTCTGACAGATATTGCGATTACGATTTGATTTGCGATATAATTTTTGAAACTCTAGCTTCAATCCAGGATTCACTACAAAATATACAAATCCAAAATGTATTTATTCTAACAAAAAATGGTATAGAACATACACAAACAGTAGCACTACGTTCACTTGCCTTCTTTGTAGTAACTTTACCTCAGTCATACTGCTGCCTGTGGTGATTTTTCAAACACTGAGGGGGAATCACAGGAGACTGACAGGCACACAGAGAGCTGGTAGAGACAGACACAGCTGATTAAAACTCTATGGGAGTTTATTAGTTCCAGTAGAAAATACAGAATACAAATACAAATCTGAACTTAATGTTAGCTAGTTCATTCTAGAATTTTCTCTCATTTTCTCTTCTTTCTATCTCTCCTTCAACTCAACCAGATGTTTTACAACTTTATAATATCAGCCACCACTACAAAATATGTAGCCTATAGTGGAAACACTGCAGACACAAAGTTGGCATCTTGGTCACAGCTCAGTTATCTCTCTGACACCGCCAGTCGGTTTTAACTCGTCATAACACCTGCAGCTTCTGTTTTAGCTGCATCTGTTCTCAGGACGGACATGCAGGTAGAACTCACCTGACACCAGAGCAGAGAGAATTGAAGCGACTCACACTGCCTGCATCGCGGTGTTGCTCTGCCCTCTGTTTTCATCAAGTATCTAACTCCACAGTTAGTTTTGTGGTTTGGTCATGTAAGACCAGATGTGGTTGTAAAGATTACAGCCTGTCACTCTGTTGCTCCTGCAGTGCTCTGTGTGTGAACTGTGAGGCAGCTAAAAAAAGTGTAACGATGTGTCCACTGACTCTCTGCTGTAAAAATAATTGCAGTCGTCGCGGTTTGCAAATCGTATTAGTTCAAATTGCGATTTCAGTTCAATTTTGATAAATCATTCAGGTAGTTTAGAGTCATTTAATAAATACTCAAGTCTTTCTCTTACTGCTGTGTCTTAGTACAGTAGTATTTGCTCAGGTGTTAGTAAGGAAACAACTCTTAATAAAGCTGAATTGAACAGATCAGAGAGGGGGAGGAGTGGGAAGGAGACAGACTGATATAGAGAGGGAGGCAGGGAGAGAAAGTGAAAGACAGAGCAAGTCACACCGCGTGGTAAAAAAGAAAAAACCAGCCTGCGTCACAGAGAGAGAGAGAGAGAGAGAGAGAGAGAGGAAGTGTGTGTCGGCCGGCCCTGCCTCTGTCCCTCCCTCCCTCCCTCTCTCCTCTCTGTCCCTCCTAACGTCAGCAGCAGCTAAAATGTCGGCTGTGTAGCTCGTCCTCTGCTCTGCTTTCTCTCCCTTTTGGCCATCTCTCTTTTCCTACCATAGGAGGAAACCACACTGTCGCTCTTTCTCTCTCTCTGCCTTTTGTACCCTCATCATCTTTTCACGTCTTCCTTCTCTCCCCTGCCTGTTGGATCAAAGGTAGTTTTTCTTCAGAGCCATTGCTCCTTGACGTTGTTTGGAGACGGAGGAGAGAGGTAATGTTACAGTTCTTTATCCTCTGCTGCTCGTCTGTGTTTTTCATTGAGTTGAGTTTGATCCATGAGACTGAATGGATTGAAGTGACAAACTGCCTGAGAACTGTGGCTTCCCAGGATAGAATATACAGTCATTCTGATCTGTTCTGTTCTGTCCTAGTAGTCAACATGTAGGGTGCGTGTGTGATTCTGTGTCTGTGATTCTGTGTGTGTATGTGTGTGTTGTGTGTGTAGCCTGTAGCTGTCTAAAGATGCAGTTTGCACTGTAATGAAGCTGCCTCTTCATACCATTATTATTAAAGTTTGTTTAGCAGACATCAGACTTGGGGCTCTACCTTCTGTTACATAAACCATGTTAATCACTTCTAATCAGAGGTCTCAATTCAGGGATCTCTGTCTCTGCTTTGAAGGAATACACAGGAGCATAAATTTGTGATAATGGAGGATATTATAGCTAAATGTCTATAGGTGACTGATTAATGAGGTATTGATATTGCAGACATAACAGAGACGTTTTCAGCTTTTTTTAATTAAGCAAATTAAAAAAGCTGATCTTTGAGTGACAAAATGCTGGGGGAATTAATGACTTTTCTAAGACTTAAAATGAAAAATTGAGAGTACAGTGCATCATCAACTCTTATCACACACAGCAGAAGGAGAGATTTTACGTACTTTTGCTGCATTGTCTTCATGACTGAACCTGGACCCAGACTGTTGGTTCACTTCTCTTATGGCTCTCCTAGCATGGGCCGAGAGAGAGAGAGAGAGAGAGAGAGAGATTTTTTTTGATTTTTTAACAGTACTTTATTTACAATTGGCTTTAAAATAAGAGAGAGAGAGAGAGAGAATGGGTTTGTGTGTGTTTAAGACACAAGGTTTGATTCTGATATTTGTTTCTGAGGGTTTCTTAACTTGACAAAAAACACGTAGATAACATACAGTATGACGGTACTGATAGTAGTGGATTCTGGCTGTGCTCAGTTCTCCTCAGGTGTGTTTTTCTTTGATACAGATTTTTCCATCACTGACAACAGCAACCAAACTAAGCACTGGAATCTCAAGTTTACACTGAGGATACGGAGGAGCTTTGTCAAGTCTGAGAAAACAAACCTCATGAGTGTCACCTTCCTTTTGGGGGCAAAAAGAGTCCCCAAAATATAAATCATTAAATTATTAAAGGAAGGAAAGGAAGACGTAATTTAGTGATCATGGTTAGGGTTAGGGTAAGTCAATTCAGTGTCATCTGAAGGAATGGAAAGGCAGTTGTATGTGTGTGAGAGAGAGAGAGTATGTGAATGTTAAGAGCTGTGTTTTGACAACTTTGGTAATTTACCATCAAAGCAATAAGCAGATGAGAACTCAACCTGTCTTTGTGTGTGTGTGTAGGCAAGGAGCTGTTGTACTGTGACCTGTTTAGAGAATGCAGCTCACCAGTGCAGCACTGCCACACATTCTGCAAATCCTCTACCATTTTAGACATTTTTGCAGTTTATTTGAAGACTTATGCAGTGTGTCAGTCTGCAACATTTGGCAGCTGGATTCAGGGAACAAAATAAGGTCCAAACAATATGTTTTGTAACTATGAATAACACCCAGCTTAATGAGCTTTTTTGTCTCCTCCTAAATGGAAATCAAAACAATTACTGTGATACAGACAGAGAGACAACAGTTGACTTAATATTTAGATGCAAACATTAATTAGTTTAAAGAGAAAAAAAACTTGTTCTGAGTCATATCTATCATTAAGATCTGCATTATTTACCCCATGTCTCTTTGAACGGGTCAACCCCACTGTGACCTTTCTCCCTACCTGATTTGAATGCAGGTCTGATGCTGACAGGCTTTGGTGATAAAGTGTCTCCTGTGTTCACACCACAGTTATTTCACTTGGTAAAAAGAGAGAGACAGAGATAAAATTAAAGACATGGTGCGAGAAGGAGAGAGAGGTATTGAAACTGTACATATATGGGTAAGTGAAAGAGGGATAGTGTGTGTGTGTAACTTTTTTTTCAGTATAATTGTGTGATTTATCAGCAAAGTGTGTTAAACTCCACATTAGACTGTATGAAAAAGGGCAAAAATAAACTTGGATCCTTCATTCTTCTGGATGTTATTTTGACACGTGTCACCCACCTAAAAATTGTTGCAGACAAAGCGCACACCTCCATGGCAATAGCACTCCCTAATGGCAGGGGCCTCCCCCAGCTGGACAATGCTCCCACCACACCACAAAAACTGCTCAGAAATGTCTCACAACAGGTGTCCAAGACCTCACCTCCAAACTCCTCAGATCCCAATCTGATCCAGCATCTGTGGGATGATCCGGAACACCCAGATCCATTGAGGCCCCTCTGTATGAAAGACCAGAACATGAACAAGAAAGTAAAATTGTTGTATTGAATAGCATCCAACTCAACTGACAAAATTCTAAGTTGCTTCTCTCCTGTTGTCAGTATTTCTGGCAGTATTTCCTTTGCTTTACTACAAATGCTGCCGATTGCTGGTTTGGTTTGTAGTACGCTTTCCATTTTACACTGGTGTTTCTTTTTGCCAAACCAATTCCTAGCCTAGAGCAAAGCACTGACCCCAAATCTGTGTGAATTAAACCAGTTAGATACCTGGTTTTGGTAGCTGACACTGCATACTGATCAATAAACCTCTCAGTGTTGTTTTTCTCAAAATAAACTTTTCGTATTTTGATAATTATATGACCATTAGAATGTACATAGTGGTGGGTGTTCTATCTGCATTTGTTCACAATGTGTTGACCACATCCCTGATAAATTCTATTTCTTTTACACCTGCAGAGACCCTTTGGCATCCTGGGCCCAGAGTTAGCACCCAGGTCACTCTGATGGTAGACTGCATGTAAAATGACACCAAGCAGCAGAGAAAATGTTTCTCATCTCTCTTTTAATTTCTCAGATGTGTCAAAAATGCCTCCTCTGGTGTTATGTTTATAGATGTACATCCTAATTGATGCACAAATATAACTCTGTAACAATCTGTGTGATCATGTCACCCTCCCTCTGTCTGACCTTCATCAGATAATGGCCTCCTGGATGACAACGCTTTGGTGTGTGTGTGTGTGTGTGTGGGTGTGTGTGTTGTAGCCTCTCTAGGTCACTTAGTGATGCATGAGCTTCATCATCCCTTCTTCATTTCCTTTACATTCTGCTGCACTTCTCCTTATCAATTATTCACCACACACACACACACACACACACACACACACACACACACACACACCAATCTGCTTTCTTATAATGGCATTCTTCCATGTCTGTCCTCTTCAGATGTTAATACAGCCGGTCACCCTTTGTGTGTGTGTGTGTGTGTGTAAATATGCTTTGTCATAACGTCTTTGGTTCTCTTTATGGAGACATTAGTGTGCATTTATTTGTGTGTAGATCGATTGGTTTTAATGTGTGTTGTGCACTGACAAAGTGAATGTGTTTCTCATCTGTTCATCCACTCAAATGCTGCCTGTCTGGAAATACACAGTGACAGAATGCTTTTTCCCAGCACACTGTGGCAGATGTGACCTAATTATGGTTGAGTTGGGGGAGTGTGCGTCTGTGTGCGTGTGTGTGTTTGTGTGTTATTATTTTATTTCAGAGGGGATGGAGGAGCTGTCATTTCCTCAGAGTCTGAGTGGAATCAGAGCAGATAGCAGCCATGCGCTGTTTGAAGTTGTTGAGTTTAAATGTTAGAAATCAATTATCTTAAATGCAGTACTGTGAAGTCTCAATTTTCACCATCTAATGACATCTTCTGCTTCAGTAAACTCAACTGGACTTCATGTACCTAGATGAACATCCTATTGTTGTATTATTTGTGGGCTATTAATGTGGCTATTAGCTTTTCCCACAACTTTCAACTATGTTTCATGGTCTTCATCAGAAAATGATCTGGATCTGATCCTCTGAAGTTAACCTGCCCAGAAGCAGGTTAGTCGTTCAGCAGAAGTGACCATGGTGATAAGAAGTGAACCACTATCGTAAGACTGAAAACCCAGAGTTAAACCTGAAGTTACTTGGCTAACCACAAATCCTGCTTCATAGTACAGGCCTCAGGCAACAGGTCCTGTGTCCTGTGTGTCCTCAACAACATGGGAAAGTGCTGATTTTATGGCACAGCTCATCACAAAATCAAACACTGAGTAAACTATACAAAGAATTGCTCTGTGGATTACAGGAAGTTTAGGTAAAGTTGGAGACAAAAGCCAGAGAACTCAGATCTATGCTGTGGGTGTAAGAGAGAAGATGGTGCTGTTTTGGTGGGTTAACTGGTGCAAGAGACAAGATCCAGATACTGTTTGTAATGTTCAAGATTAGGACACTGGGTGGTGTCTGTAGCTACAAACTGCTTGTTGTTTAAGTAGGGTCAATGCGACAGTATTTGTTTTTGTTATTTGTGTTTTAATTTATTTTGTTCACAGATTAAAACAGACAGAAGTCCACACACTGCAGTTGCCACAAACAAACTCCACTGTGACATCCACCAGCAAAGTGATGTCCTAAGCTCCATGCTCCTCCTCACATTAGCTAGTGGATGTCCCAGCAGACTATTTAGTGGAGCTGCAGTGTGTGGATTGTTGGTCTATTTTCATCATGTTGGTTTTCACTGGTTCAGCACCTTGAATATTGTGGGATATTTTTGATCCATTTTGTTCAGCCATTTATATTTAAAAAAAACATATATGGACTAAATTGACTTTAAACCTGAGTAACTGATGTTGTTGCACCCTTTATTTTTCTGATTTTTGTCAATAAAATTGGCCTTAAATTTTATTCTGAGTGGCATTAAAAAAGTCTTAAAAAGTCTTAAATCTACTTTGCCTAAAGCTGTAGGAACCCTGAATTAGACTGACATGGCCTCATAGGAAAATTTGAACATGAACTATTTTCATCATTTTGTGCCAACAGGTAGTCACTAAAATTAGTGTTTTGTGACAGCCCTGCAGTTTGAATCTGTTCTGGGGTCTGCAGTTATATTACACAGGCATATTTACCGCCATATTTTTGTGTAGAAATATGTATGTAGGGAGAGTCCTTTTAGAAGTTTACCAGCCTTTTGTGCCTTCAATGGTAGCCATGGTAGCAAGCCTACTTGATGTGTTTTGTATTAACATGGTGTAAATCTTGTCAAGGATCCACCATGCTTATACACTGACTGTTAATGGTGGCCATTCTCTTAATTCTTTCCCATCATGCATCTATAATGGTTCCAGGTTATAAGAGCAGCATGTACAGTGGAGAATCTCTCCTCCTCAGACAGCTGATATCACACTCAGCACACTGTTGCATTCACTTTACACTTTACTTTATAAAAGACTATTGGGTCTACTGACTGATGAGATTATATGTGAGAAATTCCCTGGGAATGGTGAAGTGTTATTGTCTTATCACTCTGTGTTTACTCTAGTGTCCCCATTATGATCAGAATTTCAGAGTTTCAGGATTACACAATGTAATCCTGGTCTCAGAACCTGGATAAGCCCTTAGTGGGTGTTAAGACCAAAACCAACCCTGAAAAAAATGCAAGAGATCTGAGATGTGTTGCTTCAGGTACTGAAGCAATGTGTATTCATGTAATTAAATTATTATAATTTGTTCCCTGAACAAATAATCTCTAATTTTCAAAAGCTCATATCTGGACAAGGTTTCACTTTTCTTGCAACCAGTTATTTTTTTGGGCTTTTATTAGATAGGACAATGAATGAGAAGAGCTGGGGACTCACTGCTCAGGGCACTAAGGCCCATGTAATGCCCTAACCATTCAGCAACTGGGTCACCTGCAAAGTTTTGATTCTGTGTAGAGTTGATATAGTTCTATCACATCTAGAAGTTATTTGGTCCTGTGTGCCACAGATCTTGCTAAATATAGCTTTGAAACCAGTTTTTCACTAGACTCAGAAAAATTTCAAGTTACAGCTTGTAATGTGTAATGTGCTTGTGTCTGGACAACATATTCATTTAGTTCCTTAGCTCAGTACACATATAGTATTTCACAATGTCAAACTAATGTCTGACATCCTCAACAAGAAGCATTAGAAAACAATAATTTATTACTCATATAAACATCATGTTCTCAATATTTTGGTTATTGCTGCATATGTTAATTATTCTCGAGAGTGAGACACTGGCCGACACTCAGTGATACTGGCAATTTCTGAGATAATGTCTAGCAGTGTGGCCTGTGCTGCCAGCTACATGCTGCCACTGTAGACTGGAAATGTGATATGCATAGACAGACAAAAATAGAGCTGCAGACATACATGCTATCATGTTTTGCTTGCACACACAGTGTCCTCCTGCCTCCTGTGGGTGTGTGTGTCTGTCAGGGAGAGGGGTCACAACAGTCATGTTTCTCACCTCTAATCTCTCATTTCTTTAGTAGACTGGCCTTCTTATGTAACCATAAATCATGGCAGCACTGAACCTCACTACACACAAATACTTTGACTGACATCAGTCATTAACGTAGAAAATAAGAAGGGAGTAGCAAAGAAATTTTAAGGCATCTCTGCCACAGCAATGAATATAGAGCTGTAAACAGTATGCCTGCACTACAGTTACATCAGCACACATATATGAAGAGGAAGTATGGTCTCTGTGTTGTATGTGCAGTAACAGCTGAGCTCACACTGCAGGCTGACAGATGTGTGTTTGTGAGAAATATCAAAGTGGGGTGTACTGCCTTGAACTGAACTGTCAGACTTCTTCTGCTCACTAATTTATTCACCACACTGAAAATAGATTATACATTCAAGATTTTGTTGGTGATAACAGTGTTTATTTGTGATAGTGGGAGGGGGTACAGTCCATTTAAAGTCCTTATGGCCTGTTCAGCAGCCTGGTAGATCTGGAGCAGATACTCCTCCTGGATGGCCAGAGGGAGAACAGTCTGCAAGATGGGTGTTGAGGGTCCTTGATGATAGCCATAGCTCTGCAAACACAGCGTTGCTGGTAGATGTCTGCCATAGAGGGCAGAGGGGCACCAACGATTCTACTGGCTGTCTTCACTATCCTGTTGAGCCGCTGTTGCTCTTGAACCTTGCAGTTACCATACCAGGACGTCAGGCAGTAGGTCAGGATGCTTTCAATGGTGCCCCTGTAGAAGGTGGTGAGGTGTGGGGTGGAAAGACCTGCCTTCCCGAGTCTCCAGAGAGGAAGCAGCCTCTGCTGCGCCTTGTTGATAATCACAACTGTGTTGGTAGAGGAGGTCAGGTCATCTGCAATGTAAACCCCCAGGAACATTGTGTATTACATATTTATTGTAGAATTAATGAATTCTACAAAATACCTACCCTAAATTGATTCTGATTTGATGTTTTAATCAGATTGCTCATAGAAATAGGGTGTCCTGCTGATGTTATTGTGTTACTGTTTTTGCTGACCATGTTATATGTTCTGTGTGCAGGCGTTTAAACCAGTGGTGGGGAAGAACCTGTTGTCGTCAGTAACAGCAGTGGAATTCTTGTTAGACCAACAGCTGGACTTCCTGTCGGACCATTCAACCTTCCAACCATACCAGGTAATAATCATTCTCACATTCCTAAAAACATGCATATGTATGTCATTGGACCTTGTAAAGTAGCTTGCTGTGCCTGATAACCACTGATTTCTCTTCAAGTAACTGTTAAAGTAACTTTTGTAATCATCACCCATATAGAGCCATGTATGTGTAACAGACATTCACCAGATACAGTGGCTTTATAAAGTACTCAGACCCTTTTGCACATTTTATTGAGTTGTAGATTTAATGGATAAAATTGCCATTTTGCCCATCAATCCCCATTCAATAACCAATAATGACAGTGATTAAGTGAAAACATGTGAGAAATGTTTGCTAATTTATAAAATTAAAATGAAAAACTGAAAACTCGTTCACAAAATATTCAGACCTTAACTGTGTCACTCCAGCTATGGTCAGGTGCATCCTCTTAGCTATAATTATCCATGAGTCCATCTGAGGCAAAATGAACTGATTGGACACATAGTTAAGAACTATGGAGAGTGTTCTCAGGAGCACAGTGGTCTAAATAGTTGTGAAATGGGAGAAGTTTGGAACCACCAGGACTCTTCTAGAGCTGGCCATCAGACCCAACAGAGTAACCAGGCAGTCATTCACAGTCACTCTAATATCCCTTTTCCACAAACTTGGAACTTGTTCTGTTCCACTTCATGTGCCTAAATTTGAACCATTAGTAGCATTTTGACCAAAAATATTGCAACTGAATGGCATCCAGGTTCCAAGAACCTGCTGGAAGGTTGTCCACCTCAGCAGCACCTCCGTCAGTCAGGCCTTCATGGTAGAGTTGCAGGATGGAGTCCACTCTGAGTAAAAGACATATGATAGCCCACTTGGAGTTTGCCACATGACATTTAAAGGAATTAAAGGAGCATGATTGATACATAAAAAAAAAACTTTCTGGTCAGTCTTTGTTGACTTAAATAAATGTATTTATTCTGAGCCCATGAAACAAACTACACATGAGAAACATCATAGAATCTGCTTAACCATTCCCCCTGCACCAGCCTATTATAACAACTGTGATGAGGGCTAGATCATTGGTAGTCTCCTCTCAGGAGAACAAATTCCAGGGAAATCAGTTAAGAGACACTGAGACACTTCAATCTTCCTGACTGAACAGTCTGACATGAAAGTTTTACAATGATTGTGAGTTTTTACAAACCCAAGTTCAGTAGTTAATCAGTTATTAATTTCAGTAAAATTTATTGCAATGAGGAACAAGATTCTCTGATCTGATGATACAAAAATTTTACTTTTAGGTTCCAAACAGTGTCTGGTGAACACCAGGCACCTGGCTAATGCCATCCCCACAGTAAAGCATGGTGGTGGAGGCATCAGTGACAGGGAGCTAAATACAGAAAGGTCCTTGACAAACAACTGCTCCAGAGTGCACACAATTTTTTATTTTGGGAACCATGCTTATTTGCTAAGATTTAAGATTAATATTACACTTTGATGTCTGTATGGTAAATAATGAACCTACTGCTCGCCTGGCAATGTCCATAGGCAACAAAATCCACCTACCAGGACCGCTAAAACTCTCTTATTAACACATTATAGCTCATCTGAACACTTTTGTTCGGACAAGATATTTTGTATAAAAATTATAGTTCACTGATTTATGGATTAGTGAATCTCACTAATGGTTTAAACCAGTTAAATGTAGTTTGAGCAGTCCATTTTTGCTTGCTTAATAGAAGTGTTTTACACAGACTATGGCTTCAGAAACATTGTCAGCTGGCATTTATGGTAGTAGCATTTTTTTGAAACCACCTCAATTGAGCAATGATCAGAGTTTAATTTGGACTTTGACTGTTTGGATAAACAGGGCCCTGTATTTGATTTTAGAGAGAACTAAAGATAAAGATTGATGGAAAGGTTTAAGATTGGCTTGCCAACACCCATGTTTAAAGCTTTGCAATAATAAAAAGATGAACCATGATTTAATTTCAGAGTAAAGTTAATTCTATTTATTGATGCTACATTAGCTTTGATGATGCAAAACCAGAAAGCACTGCAGTGACACAGACAAAGCATTTTGGCAATGGTAATTACCACCTGTTATTAGTACACTTCCGATATCATATGTTTTGAATACCTGTAGAAAAGGAGAGGCTGTGCGCATACCAAAAGTTATAACATCCCATGTTTTTTGTAGTGCAGGCTTTCAATGTGCAAGGTCTCAGTTGTGGCAAAGTCAGACAAAGGCTTTGGAGCAAGGAAACTGCAGTGTGCTGATTGTACGTTTTTTGCCCTGCACCTGTAACCAGCTGGGGTTGGATGTGCACACTATTCATCTTATAGATACCTATGGCACATGGTGTTGTTGATTTCATAAGTATATTAAAATTGTAGACTAAGGCTGCACGGTATTAAGAAAACATGTGATATGCGATATCACTGTTGAATAATGATATGACTTGCAATAAATTAACAAAAACAAATACTACTAATGTCTTTCTGCTTTGAATTGAATTGAGGGATGACTTTAAGTTATATCCTTTCAAGATCACTGGCCTCACCACTGTAACCACTGGCCCAGGAACATTACTTTTAATTTGGTAAATAACAGTAAAAAATGTACACTCTTAATGAAGAAAATGGTTCTTCTGCTGCTCTCTGCCTCTTCACACACAACCTGTGTGAGGCACTGTTCTCATGGGGTTCACTGGCAGGTGAAAACATCACCGGCCAAAATGTCTGGTGGAAAATTTACCAAATTAATAGTCTGTTGTGTGACGTATAAAATATGTTGACCACTGAAAGGACAGTGTCCGGGTTCACTGTTGATCAGTACTGCACAGATTCCAAAGATGTTTGTCTCTGTCAGTTATATACACCCAAAAAAATCAACCAAGTTCTAAAATATTATCCCTTTTTACACATAATATATCCTGCTAAGGTTTGGTTTTATCTCCACTGTTTCACTCAGTGTTTGATCATGTGACTCGGCTCGACTTGCATATTAACATTTAGCACAACTCAGACATGTCTAAGCAGATATCTGTGGGAGTTAAGTCGTGCTGACTATTTTAAACAAATTAGCTGGGTCTTATTTGCTCATTCACAATCAGTTCTAGACTGGACACTGCAGCCATGGAGTTCCATTGGCCCTAGAGAGCAGCCAGGTTTGGGTGTTACGTTCCATATGGAGCTGATGCTGCCAGGTTTCAATGTAACTATAACGCCAACACGTGCAGCTACAGTCTGTTCTCTGACTGATTTTACACTACTTCTCAGTACTGACTCATAAATTACACAAACACATCCACAAACATTAATACTGATTGATACACAGACACACAGTAGATACTGAGTAGATACTGCCTCACAAGAAGCAGTAATTCACAGGGATGTATACTTCTGTTATGCGGCTGTGTATTTAATTAGAGTGTGTGTATGTGTGTCAGTGCTCTGCAGCTGAACACAGCTTGTATTGTGTTGGCTGGAACACTGTGTTCCACTCAGTGTCAACCAAATGGGAAGACTATGTTCCACTCTCTGACCATCCATCATCAGTTTGTGCTTAAGACATTTCCAACTAGCAAGAGTGAAACACTGTTTCTATTTTTTTTTGTTTGCAGCCAATCAGATGTCAGATTCTACTGTTGCCATGTCCTCTGGTGACTCATGCTTTGAATCTGTGCAGTAGTTTCTGTGGCTGTCCACTGATGCCAGTGCACTGACTCTGTCATGGTCAGCTACCACAAATGTTCCACACTCTATAAACACATGTGATGAGCATTGTTACATTGTATTCTGGTCTTAGCAAAACATTTATAGTATTTTAGGAACTTGATGGTATTACATGGACTTGCTCTGGTTAGTCTCTTTAGTTTGACTGTCACAACACCAAAGCGATATCCAAGTTTAATGTTTGAAATATTTTATTTTGTCAGTATTGACAGAGTAAGTGCAATGAAATGACTAACTGTGGTCACTGAGCAACTGGTAGGAGAGGGAAGAGGACAACAGCAGACAGCCTATGCAACTCTGTTTTGTTTTTAATTGCACTGGGTGATATGTCCAGAAAAATATCTGGATTTTTTTTTTCATATTAGCCAATGTCAATAGTTATCAGGATATAAATATGAGATTCCCTCAATCATAAAATGTCCTACTGACAGATTCAGAACTAAAAAAGTGACCCTGAAGTTGTATGAACTGCAAATCCAACATAAAAACCAGATGAAATGTTGCATTTGTTGCCACATTGAGTGGCCCACTGCTTTTCTAGTGGGTTAGTCTAGTTGGAGTTAAAGAGTTGCCCAAGACTCATTTCATCCACTCTCAAATGAAGCTTTAAATAGTCAAAGCACTGTATCTCTGCAGTACTGACATCCTGATCTCTTGTTTATTCATAACAGCTCTGCTGTTTTGAGGTTGTTCTTTCTGTACTTACACTCAGTACACACTTTCCTTTTTATGCCAAAATAACAGCATGCAGTGTGTTTAGTTAACTTAACCAACCTCACTGCTTATTTTGTGAACAAGTCTGTCCATTCCTGGATGACTGTTGTGTGACTGGTTGGAAATAACTTTGATTCTCTGATGGCTGTTTGTATGTTGTGTATAGTGTACCTTATAGGTATGTACCTCTGCTTAGGTTCTAATATTCTTATGGGGAAAATGTTTCTATTGTGGCAAGTGTTTATAGTGTTTATAACCTTCAGTCATAATGGAGAGCAGGAGGGGACAGACTAGAGAGGTTCAACTCAGTGTAGTAACTGGACTGTGTCTGTGGAACAATTCTGTGAAATAATTTTGCAGTTTGGTGACGTAAAGCGGAAAGAAGAGCTTTTACCATTTCCCAGTTGTGTGGCTGGAGATTGAACAGGCTTATAGTGCATATAATTTCAATGTGCACAGATATTTGCTTTAGTTTTCTTTTCTGTATACTTCACAATGTGAAATTTCCTACAGTGTGCTAGTGCTATTGTTATATTAGAGAAATTTAAACCTCATAGAACTGAATCCCAGACGCATCATTGTTTTTATTTATATGTATATTATTTGAGTCCTGCTGGCAAAGCCCATTTAAACAGCTCTGCAACAAGCATGAGGATGTGTGTGTTACAGTGTATTTTGCAGTGCTATGCAGGATACTGTCTGCATTATTGCATTATCCCCAGTGTCTTGTCTTATTTACCACAGAAAGCTGATACATATGAACATACACACAGACACACACACACACACACACACACACACACAGACATAGCTGGTATCTGTGACAGTGACAGCCTATACACTGATTTGTCCCCCCACTTTTAAGACTCATGAATCTTAAAAGTGTTCACACATTCTAGGGATGGGCGTTTTGATTACTTTTTGATGTTGATTAATTGAGCCAATTTAAGTCGATTAGTCATGGCATCATCGTTAAGACGTGTCCTCCACCCAAACCAAAACAATATGTTGTCATGTCAGGTCATGTTTTTTGCAGTGTAGTGTACAGATGCACTAACTTTACCTCCCAAGCTCCACTCATCGTCAACACACCTCAAACTAGCAGTGATGTTCTCAGTAGTGTGTCTCATCTGTGCTGCGAGTCTGAAGCACAGGACCAGAAATGTTCTGGTCACCGTCCATGTAACGGCAGGTGACAGTGCCATAAAACTGCTGTCCATGCAGCGGTTGTTCTTGCTACTTTGTTGGTTTCTGTCAAGTTCTTTTTTAGAGCTGTTGCTGCCTCATTGTACTTTTTCTCAATCTGGCTGGTAATGGTCTTCCGTGAAGTCACGGTGTATTCAGCTTCCATGAGCCTTTGACAGTTACACCCCTCCGACAGCGCTAAGAGGAAACATATCGTCTGAAATAATTTAAGTCACCAAAGCAGTTATGTTCCTGTCGTTTTCTTTCACATGAGCGTTTAGGTACAACAAATCTGTGTTTTTCACTAGCGGTTCTGGATGGCCAGACATTAAAACATTTTCAGCAAACTACTTTCTTGATGTTTCAAGTCACATTACCGTCACTTTTTATAACATTATAACTATAATCTTAGACCAGATGAAGGATTTTTGTCATCAGACATCTGGATCTTAAGTAAACAGAGAAACAAGCTGAGCAAACAGCCGCTCTAAACGTCCTGTGTCCACATCACAGAGAAACATTGATTTTTTTAATGTGAAACAGCTTTATTCAGTGTTCCTACCAATGATGAACACTGAAGGAATCCTAACCTAACAACAACCTAAGCATCTAGCAACAACCTGAGATAGCAGCAGCTCGTTTAACAGCCCGCTTCGCTTCTTCTTATTGCCGATGCCTGTTCAGACAGAGAAGATGCGCACTTGGGCAGAAACAGAACCATAAACATTAGTTCCACATCTCTAATGTCTAAGTAAGTAAGTCTCCTCCCACCCCCAACCAAATAAAAGTCAGTCAATGAAAATTAGTCAGTTCTTGTTGACTATGCTTACTGTTTCAACTAATCAATTATTTGTGCACATCCCTACTACATACCACCCCACTGTGTTGCTTTGTTAAAGCTAGACACTCCAACACTGCAGAGAATGACCTTGAACTGTGTATGTGGAGCTGAGATTCATACACCAGGCTGTGTGGTATATATTACAAAAGCATCGAGCGAGAAGGTCATGGTGTGCCATGTGTAGTCATGGTTATACTTGGCACAGGAGTAAACATCCTGGTGTACATAACTGCAGAGACAGTTTTGATATATAGTTCAGTGTTCAGCGATGTGTAATGTGTAATATTGTACATTAACAGGCTGTATCATGTTTTAATCACATACTTGTATGCCTGCAGTGTTTCCTGTTCATTTCTCAATAGGAGGTAAACTGCCATTCAATCAGTGTTTCTGTTCTTTCATTCACTGTGATAGACAGCAGTGATCACAGTGAGCAGGGGGTTTGCAGTGGAAATGTTTTTTGTTAGCTCTGTGTTACTGAAAAGCAACAGGTAATGAAGTCTGAAGTATGAAGTCAACTTGTTACATGTTGTCTTCACTCTCAGCAGTCTCCACTGACATCAGAAACAACTTAAACAATTACAGTTCCCCATGTGGAATCTGTATAGCAACTGTGACCCTGACTTGTTGTTACAGTTCTAAGGAGACACACTTCTCACTATTGTGTTCAGTCACACATCAAGCCCACACAGTAACAGTGAGTGGTCATGCCATCCCACATCAAAGAACTTGTGCCTACAAAGACATGCTATGTTGCTATGCTATGTTCTTTGTTTTTGTTAGTATAGCTTAAGTGAAGGAAAGTGGGGGCTGTAAGGTCTTATCACACTGGTTATGTTGGTTTTGTTATGTTTAATTTCACACAGAACACAAATATTACATTGAACTTTCTGAACTTTCACACTGTGAATAAAGACATCAGCCAATCGTACAGACTGCCAGAGGCTGATCTGGATCAATCCTCCAATCCTCCAATCAATCCTGTCCCACCAACATCCTAAAATACACCCAGAACCAGGCATGGCCAAGCTTCATCACATTTTCATATTGTTTATTTGAGTCCCACTGTATGTGTAAAGACCTTTACTCTCCTTCTGGCACTGCTGACTGCAGAGAAGTTCTTGCACACACACATTCCTCCATTCCAGCTCTGTGTTCCTCTGCCTGCACAGAGCTGCTCATTCTTCTGGAGACCTTTGAACCCCACAGAGCAGTAAAAACAGTCTGCCTCTCTCCCTCTCACACGCACTCTCTCACACACACTCAGAGCAGTGAAGCCATGGCCACGCCCCTCTCTGTTTTTCCAGTTGGACAGGAAGACTGGATTGAGGAAGAGGAGGGAGGGAGTGTGAGGGGGCTACAATCTGTTTGGCATAAATGGTACAATGAAGTTGCTGTTTAGGCCAACCCAGCCTGCTGCGCTTGTGTGTGTGTGTGTGTGTGTGTGTGTGTGTGTGTGTGTGTGTGTGTGTGTTGAGGCGGAGGAACAGGAGGTGTAGAATAAAACTGTCAGTGCTGACTCAAGTGTTTGACCAAACAGAATCCACCCACCCCCACCCCACCCACCCACCCACGTTTAAATGAATGTGTTTTCCCTACACAGATGCTTTCAGCTGTGCAGACTGGTCAAGTCAAAATGTTGTAAACGTCCATCTATACCCTCTTTCTATAAAATCTATAAAAAGGATTGATAACAACCTCCAAAACTTCAGACAGCCCTCAGGGTGCATTTGTAGTTTGTGGTTTTGTAGCTACAGGGCAGTGTGATTGAATGAGTGTGCAAGCTGTGCGGCTGATCTGTCCGTAAACGTGGCATTCAGTGATACAGAGGAGAAAAATACGAAATCACACGCTAAAGCCCAGTTGGAATTATACTAAAATTAATTATTATTGATTCATTTTTCACTTCAGTACTTACTTTCTTTTAGTGACACAGATTTGATATTGTCTTTAGCTGCATCTGCAAATGTCTATATGGCAAGGGTACTTCTGTGAGGAGTTAAAGCCAAGAGTAGGAGGAGTGAATTGAGTTTAACTGGAGGAGGGAAGCAGCAGCTGCTACACACGCGCACACACACACACACACACACACTCTCTCTCTCTCTCTCTCTCTCCATCTCGCTCCCCCTCTCACTCCCCCTGTCGCTCTCTCTTTTTTCTGTAACACTGTTCAGCTGACAGTCCTGCCTTAGTGGAACTTTGTGGCTTTCTGCCCTGCAGTGCTCAAAATACAAAGCTCTCTCTCTCTCTCTCTCTCTCTCTCTCTCTCTCTCTCTCTTTCTCTCTCTCTTTCTCTCTCTCTCTCTCTCTCTCTCTCAGTCATGCTGGCAGTGGTGCAGCAGAAAAATCAGGGCCTTGTGCATGTGCAGTCTCAGCCTTTACCTTTTTAATTAATCCACTGTCACATATCCAAAATATTTAAATTTAAATATTTTCAGTGAAACGAATGAACAGAATGTCCAGAACTCTCACATTTTTATGACAGTTTTTTCTTTTCTACTCATCACACCTCTCATTCTGCAGCACAGACATGCTATTTCAAATCACATCCTGGATGGCAGTATGCTGGCTTTGTTTGGTGCACTGTAAACAAGCAAAGGTAGCATAATGACAGGTATTTCTAATGGTCATATAGCAGGATCTCTGTTTAATGAGCCCTCTGTCTGTCTTTCCATGTCCAGTCCCTCCTCCCTGCTGTCACATGCTTCTACATTCACTCCAGTGTCATGTTACTGTAACAACATCTCATGTCTTCATAGACGCACACCTACACACTCACACCGACACAGTGTTATCAGTTCACACTGTTGCTACATATAGAGGGATTACCTCACAGGTTGTTCCTAGCTCTTTAGCTACCAACAGTAGACTTGTCATTTTAGGGAGTGAGTGTTGTTTTGGCCAGTTGAAATGACACCCGTCAGTGAATTACTGGGCCAACAGCAATCCCATCATACTGTTTGTTCTGCTTAGATCAAAAATGATTTTCTGTATTATGGGTGGGATTGTTGTTGCCCAACTACATAGTATGTTCTTCTCAGGTTAAGAAATTCTGTTTTATTCTTAGTATTCCACCTTCTTTTTATTTAAATTTCAGTCTGCTCTTAGTAATTGCACTTCAGGTTTCACAAAGCTTTCAGGCCTTTCCAGATTTCCAGACTGGAATGTTCACACACAGAGTGGGTGAAGCTGCTGAATTCTTCTTGAAATTCCATTTCAACTTTTTCTTGGTCCTGCGGTTTTCACACTTCATACACTATTTTTTCTACATTGCATAGACAAATGTCTCCTCTCTCAGGCTGTGTAACTAAGGAACAAACAAACTAACACATTTGCATTATTTTCAGGAGGAAAACTGAAAAAGGATTGTTCTATGAATATGAGATTATGAGAGGTGTCTCTTAGTTTAATTCCTGTCTTACCCAGGAGTAACTAAGCATTTACCATCACCATGGTCACCTGTAACTACAGGTGGAGACACTGATATAGATGAGCTGAGACTTAGACAGCTTCTCTGATCCCCATGAAACTCCTGCTACATACTTAACTGAAGAAATACAGTAGATACAACATTACTATAAGAGCCAAATGTTATTATGATACACAGTTTACTGTTATTTTGCTGTGTGTGAATAATTGCTCTGAAAATGAGGTATACTATTTTTGCTTTACTGGGTCATTATTGGCAGTGTGCCTTCTAGAGTTGTAAGTCAGATAGAAAAAGCTATACTCCATAGTGCACAGTTGAATTACGTTTTCAGGATGCTCCTTTGTATTGTATTTTGTTCACTTCTACTCAAAAATAAAGCATCAAACCACTCATCTTCATCTGATGAACAACAACAAACAAAATACTGGCCTGTGAATATACAGGACCACTGTCGGTTCTGGACGTATTTTAGGGTGTTGGTGGGATCAACTAGGAAGAGGATTGAGTTAGATCAGTCTGTGGCAGTCTGTATGACTGCTTGATGCCTTTATTCACAGTGAAAGCTCAGAAACATCTTTGTGTATTCTGTGTGAAAGTACACAACAATAATAAACCAATCCTCAGTCACCCTGTACCATACATCCTCATACCTGAAAAAATCTCTCCCACACACACAAAACTTAATACATCGACAAATGTCCCTGAGCAACAACCAGTTTTAAATGAATAATGACACCAGAAATTCTCCAACAGTGTTTTCCCTCCTGCTTCAGCCTCATTATCTCCATGGCAACGGGCAGTGTCCCTGAAATGAAGGGTATTTGAAGTCTTTTACAAGCCATCTGTCTTTGTCTCCATATATATGTGGATGCATGTTAGATTTGATGTCATGTTACTAATTATCTGGTGCACAAGATGTCCATGTCACACTGTGGTGTGTCTGCCTTTGTTGTACAAGGGTATGCGTTTACGTCACTTGACACAAGTAAATATATGTATAATTTACTTGTACTTTATATTTAAGTACAGTTAATATCAGATACTTTGAGACTTTTACTCAAGCACTTTTTATTTAGGTGACTTTCACTTTTACCAAAGTAATATTTTAACACAATATCTTTACTTTTACTAAAGTACTTTTAAAGTGACTTTTAGGTATCAGTTACTTTAAGTTAGCTAACAAATCATGTAGAACACAAGGTTCATAATCATGGATGCTTTTTAACAAGTGAAGACAAAAACATGTCAGTTATGATGAGCATAGCTAAATGAACGATGCTAACATTAACAGCTTTACTGATATGTAATGTTAGCCAATACAGTATGTAACTTAAGGTATGATTTTAACCAAAAATACAGCATAACCACATAATGTGAACCACAAATCCAGGTTTCAGTGTCTGGATTCTGGTTCTGGATGTCTGCTAATCACAGCAATCCATCTCTTTCTCTTTTCTGTGGCTTTCAGTATCCTGTAGAATGATAGCTCCAACGCCTTCTTAAATCTGTACAATCAATTGCACGGCAGCATTTCCTCATTTTGGATATTGTTTTTAAACTTTGGCGGCTAACACTGCCACTCAGTGGGCGTAACTGCAGTGACTTCCGTGTGCTGTGACGTCACGTGCTCTATTCATAGTAGGGCTTTAACAAATAGTTGAATACTTCAATACAATACAGTTGAATACAAATACTTCAATCATAGAAACTGTCCCAGGAGAAGGTTGAAGACAATAATTAAAACTGTTATCCATAATGCATTTTAATTAGTATATCATAAATTATCTGTATTATCATCTTAAAGCACAAAAGAAATTCAATTTTCTGTTGAAAGGGCTGTCTTTATCCTCAACTTTTGTTCGTCAACTTGTTTTGTACTGGTTAATAACACCATTTAAGTCTTCTCAAAATGTTTGGAGATTAGTTTCACACCATTATTGTGTACCAAAATGCACTGAATTGAGCAGCAGAGACAGGGAGTGCTGTACTGGCTGGCAGATCTTTTACCTTTAACATTTGCTGAAATAAATAAATAGCACACAACCTTCCACAACAACTCCATGATCTTTGCAGCACTTTTCACATCATTTCACTCACTGGATTGGGAGGCAGCATACAAAAAGTTCAGCTTTTTATACTTCTCATAGATTGAATGAGTAATTATTTGCTAAAATAGCAAATATGCAGTTACAGGTTGTGTAGGTAGAGGTTGTGTAGATAAGGTAACTTTCCTGACAAATGTCTACTCTTCAGAATATAGGGCATACAGTACATTTACTGGTTCTTGCAACAAATTCTGTGTATCTGTACATCTGGAAAACAAATTAAGATACTTTCACTTTATTTCTGTAAATAACAGCAGATGGCCTGCTCCTTTTTGTTTGTTTATTTGTTTTTTGCATCAGATGTTTGACTTGTGAAGTTCTATTAAATATGTAAAATTGTCTTAAATCTGAAGGTAATTTAAAAGAGCTGTAGTTTCTTGGAATTATATTTATTTGTATGATATGATGATTTGAGCCATGAGCTCAGATGAATTTGTCACCGCAAGAGATTTTATTGGACTGTTTACACTGATATCCATCCCATAAATATCTATGTATATTTATGGGATTATATATATGGGATTATATATCCAGTTGTATCAGATCATTTTGGGCAGTTGTATATTGTAATGTATATAATGTTCAAGAACTTCCCTCACAGGATCAATAAAGTACATTTATCGTATCTTAATAATAATGTAATGTATAATGTATATTGACTTGTTTGACTTTTAGTTTACAAAATTCCTGTGAAGTTATTTTAATAAACAAATGACTTCCAAGAACATTTAATATATCACCATGTATACCAGTTTTGTGAATAAAATGATATCTTGTATACTGTGATAGGTTTTATCTGCAGTATGTTTCCCAACTCTAACTCTAAAACTTGACAGAGAGTGACATGACATGACATGCTTGAATCACATAGTGAATGTCTGTGCACTTGATTCTGTGCTCATATTCCACTTGAAAATAGACCAGTAGGCAGTCGTGGTGACCATGTTGCCTTGGTAACACCTTATCTATGTGTATCTTGTCTAAACAAGCCTATAGTGAGCCAGAATAGATTGCTGTGGTGGTAGCAGAAGTAGAACAAGCACATACATGTGTGTTATTTTCTGCCAATGTAAAGCTAAACATAGTTACCACAGGAAGGTGAGGCCTGTAAGTAGAATAACCTCCAGTACCAATGTTGACAGTTTTAACATTTCTTACTTCCCTTTGCTGAGACAAATCTGCCTGCTAGTGTTAAGAGTGATGGAAAACAGATAATTAAAGCTACAACTTGTAAGAAAATATGAGAAACATTTCTGAGGACCTCTATAGCACTGTGTAGCACAACACTTAAATGAGTCCTACTACTGACTAATACTTAGACCTCTGACGCAGAATGAAGAATGGACAGACATCGCTACAAACAGTGGTGGAGTTTGACTCCGTATCTAATTCTGATGATTCACCTTGAAGGTTCCTAAGAATAACCTCTTGAACCATGTGTGCACACACACACACACACACAAATACAGACACAAAGCAGAAAAGCTGAGTGTGCCACCAGTGTGGTGACTGTGGTTTCCTCCTCCTCATTCTGTCAATTCCGTCACTGTTGAGTGTATTGCTGCTTTGTGTGTGTCTGAGATGTGAAGATATTACATAGTTTCTCGTATTGCTTTCTTGATTCTTTCAGTTTTTCACCCTGTCTCACCCTGTGTGTTTGTGTGCACACATGCGTATGTACTATATGTAAGGTTTTTTGGCGTTTTGTTTTGTATATTCACATCATTGCACTTCTGTAATATATTTTATGAATAATACATTTGATTACATTTTTTTTAATCTTAAGATCAGAATTACGGTTTACCTTGGGTTGATGATGACCACAAGGTCATCGGTTCAATCTTCAGACTTGCAGAATAGATCTGTGTGAGGGAAGTGAAAGAGCAGCGCTTTCTGCAGCCTCATTACTGAGGTACTCTTCAGCAAGGTCAGCTGTGACAGGTGTTTTTCTACACTAGAGTGTTGCTCTTAGTGAAACTTCCCTTAATAAATTATGTTGAAATGAAATAAAACTAGTAGGTGGCAGACAGAAATCACAAATTTAATTCAGTCATATTAAAACAGAAACAAGAAGATATGTCAAATAAGACACCACATTGTGAGTTGTGCTGTAAGTGCCAAAGGTGAACAGAGGGGGTCAAAACAGATAGCCAGCTGAGACTCAGCAGAACCAGGCTGTGTCCAAATGATTTCTGCAATATACAACTTTGTTGCTTGCCATTTGAAAGAGGCTATTGTGAACAGCATTTTCAGATTTACCCATCTAAAGTCTGGACTAATAAGTGTGTGTTCCATAGTGTTTGACGCTGATCCTTTGATATGCTGTGTGTGTGTGTGTGTGTGTGTGTGCCTCAGGATGAGGTGGACAGTCAGAACCCAGTGTTAAGAGACAACCCTCAGCTACATGAAGAAGTGAAGAGCTGGCTCAAAGACCAGAAAGTGCAGGAAATTTTTATGCAAGGTAAGCTTTTCAATATACTCTTTGTTCTGTTAAGTGTAAATTTTGTTACAGTGTATCATGCAGCATTATAACAAGTTATGGCTATTATCTATTTGTTAAAGAGCATTTCTTATCATTTTTGTCTGTCATCTCAGTACTGTAAGTAGTGTGTGTTACAATATGAGGAACCTGCAGTTAAGTCATATAGACAGTGATGAAACTGTTTCCTGTTGCTTCCAGGTCCGTATTCATTGAATGGCTACCGTGTGCGTGTGTATAGACAAGACTCAGCCACCCAATGGTTCACTGGCATCATTACACACCACGACCTCTTCAGCCGAAACATGGTCGTTATGAATGACCAGGTACACTCACTCACATACACACAATTTACATTATATTTCTATAAAATGTGTGCACAGAGTTAATATGTTACCATACAATAACATACTGCATGAGGGGAAATGAGGCATTTATTACAAAGAAGAGGGGATTAGGTACTACTTGAGACCTTGGCTGATAAACTGGACAGGACAACTACAATGACAATAAAGTAATAGTATTTCTATAGTGAACATTAGAGGAAAATTTTGTAGGTTGACAGCTGATATTAATCCTGCAGTCATTATACTAATAGCCTTTCAAGGATTTGTGGTTATTTATTAATTTTCAGATGGATTGTAGATGAATTTAGTTCAAAAATGTTTTCCCTTTTCTCTCCTAGAAGCAGTAATATTCTCTAATATTACTGGCAGATACATAATGTTACTGAAAGGCAAAATACAGCTTATTAGTACAACAAGTCAAACCAGAGAAATCATCTTCTGAGAGTTGGATACTTTGGGTAGTGCACTATACCATGTAAGTCCACATGTACATAAAAGTCACTGAATTTGAATAATTAGTTTATTTGTAATACCTTCTTAGGTTTTCAAAGATTTTTATTACGGTGGTTTAGTCTCATTTTTTGTTGTTAAAAACAGTCTTTAATTAAGAAATTGAACATATTCTAGACTCATTACATGTAAAATCTAAATGTTTCAAGCATTTTTTGTTTATTTTAATGTTGATAATTACAGCTAGGAAAAAAAGAAAATAATGTATCTCGAGTTTAATTAAATCACTATTTATGCAGTATAAATACCATGAATCTCTCAGTCTGGTTCAGTACACCCAACCACATTCATGGGGAAGATGACTCTCATTGACACCCTCCACAAGGAGGGTAAGTCACAGAAGATCATTGCTGAAAGGGCTGGCTGTTTGCAGAGTGCTGTATCAAAGCATATTCATGGAAAGTTGACTGGAAGGGAAAAGTGTGGTAGGAAAAGGTGCACAAGCAACAGGGGTGACTGCAGCCTTGAAAAGCTTGTCAAGCAAGGCCAATTCAAGAACTTGGGTGAGCTTCACAAGGAGTGGACTGAAGCTGGAGTCAGTGCATCAAGAGCCACCACACACAGACGTGTCCAGGAAATGGGCTACATGTGTCGCATTCCTTGTGTCAAGCCACTCCTGAACCAGAAACAATGTCAGAAGAGTCTTACCTGGGCTAAGGAGAAAAAGGACTGAACTGTTGCTCAGTGGTCCAAAGTCCTCTTTTCAGATGAAAGTGAATTTTGCATTTCATGTGGAAATCAAGGTCCCAGAGTCTGGAGGATGAGTGGAGAGGCACAGAATCCAAGTTGCTTGAAGTCCAGTGTGAAGTTTCCTCAGTCAGTGATGATTGGGGGTGCCATGTCATCTGCTGATGTTGGTCCACTGTGTTTCATCAGGTCCAAAGTCAATGCAGCTGTCTACCAAAAGATCTTAGAGCACTTCATGTTTCCGTTTGCTGAAGAGCTTTATGGAGATGCTCATTTCCTTTTTCTAGCAGGACCTGGTACCTGCCCACAATACCAATACTACCTGTAACTGGTTTGTTGATGGTATTACTGTGCTTAATTGGCCAGCCAACTCGCCAGCCAACTGAACCCCATACAGAATCTATGGGGTATTGTCAAGAGGAGGATGAGACACCAGACCCAATAATACAGATGAGCTGAAGGCCACTATCAAAGTAACCTGGGCTTCCATAACACCTCAGCAGTACCACAGGCTGATCGCCTCCATGCCATGCCGCATTGTGGTAGTAATTCATGCAAAGGGAGCCCCAAGCAAGTATTGAGTGCATAAACGAACATACTTTTCAGAAGTTCGACATTTCTGCATTATAAATCCTTTTTTGATCTAATGAAATATTCTAATATTTTGAGATACTTTATTTTTGATTTTCATGGGCTATAAACCATAATCACCAAAATTAAAACAAAAAAGGCTTGACATATTTCACTTTGTGTGTAATGAACCTAGACTATATAAACGTTTTTTGATTCAATTACAGACAAAAATGAACTTTTTCACGGTATTCCAATTTTTTTAGATGCCCCTGTAGGCGTAATATACCTGGTTCAGACATGGACAGTGTAAAGTGAATCTGATATGTGTTCAGGTGCTAGAGCCTCAGAATGTGGATCCATCCATGGTCCAGATGACTTTTCTGGATGACGTGGTCCACTCCCTGCTGAAAGGAGAAAACATCGGCATCACCTCCAGACGAAGGTCACGATCCAGTCAGAACAACAACACTGCCCATGTGAGTACAGAGACACACACAAAAAACCAAAACACACACAACAGCATATGTGCACAACTGTTAACAGCCTCCTAACGTGAGGTGTCAGTGCTGCTAAAGCAGGTGAACAAATTTGAAAATGCACCGTTTGTAACTGTCTGCAGAATGTATAAATGTACAATGCAAATATGAAGAAAATTACAATGTTACACACAAAATATTCACAATGAGTATATGATGAAAGTGTACTGTAGCTTCGTGTATAGTTAACAGAGCTAGCATGACGTGATACTGAGTGGAAGTAAATTTAACAAAGAACACTGCTCTTAAATTAAAAATAATCCTGAGCGATCAACATCGTCAGACCTCTGTCAAAGAAGAGAAATCACAAGCAAAGATACATGTCAACAATGATGACGTGACCATCATTAAAAAAGGGAAAGTATGATTCTGACCAGATGAAAATGATAACACTATTGATGATGTATCCATGCCAAACTGGAAAGGTGACATGAATGTATATGAATGAATTTTTCACATACAGACTTCAAATGGATTACATACAACAGTACACATAATGATTATTTTCATCACTGATTAATCTGCAGGTTATTTTTTGATTCATTTAAATGTCAGAAATTGTTCAACCGCTCTGTTTGCTGAATGCAGCTGAAACAGCCTTTGTTGCTGTGTTTCTGCCAGTGCAGGTAGACTGCTGCTTGTTTTGATTTGCCAACCACTCATTTGAACTCAGCATTGTCTACATCATGTCTATTTATCTGTTTGTTTCAAAAACATTGGCCGATATAGCTTCCCAAACAATTTCCAAATCTTTTATCATGCACAGTTTCAAACGAAGAGTTTCATTGTATTTTCAGGATTTTTTTGTTAAATGTCTAGTTTGGGTAGTAACTGTGGTTATCTGAGAATTCTTTCTTATAGTTGTTTGTCCCATGTCTGCTGTCTCATTTTTCTGCTTTCTCTCTGTTTCTTAATGGAGATAGCTTTAGAGTAAAAGAAGTTCCTATGTGCTTTTAATTGAGCTTTGCATTAAAACTCAACACACACAGACATACACTGTTGTGCTGGTTACCTATCGGCTCCTTTCATGTGGTGGCCCTTAGCAAGTCAGCAGATGTCAGCAGAACACTATTTAGAATGTGGCATTGTGTGGTCAAAAGTGATAAGACATACTGTATATGAAAGGAGCTCATATGTGAACTGGTCCGTTGAGCACTCAGCCAGTCATTTCTGGTCCCGCAGTCATTAACAAAATCTCTCCTTGTCCCACATTTTCTTTATATTCATTTCATTTTGTTATTTTTCTTTTGATTTTCTTTTTCCTGTTGTTAACACGTTAAAGATGGCAGGAGGGAGACCCGGCGGGACCACTGGCAGCACTCAGGTACCCCAACCACTCCCCCACCCACCCCCACATCCACTTCACGCCCACTCCACGCCCATCCCACACCATCCCGCTAACCCTCCATACCCACCTTTTCCTCAGTACACTACAAATAAAGACAAGACAAGTCTGTTTAACTGTAGAGTCAGAGCTGACACATGTAATCTGTGCTTGATTTATCTGTGTTTATTTTAAATTTCAGCTTCCCAGGCACCTGAAGATTCACTCACTGGGTTTATTAGAGTGCACAGTGCACACCCCAAAATCTGAAGACTTCCTCCCAGCTCATTGTTGTTGTTTTCTGAACTGTAGCTGTGATTCAAACATCAGTATTGACCTGTAAGGTTGGGAACTGTAACAAAATTGTTGAGCACACTGTGTGATGGTTAGGGTTAGGGTTGGGGTTTAAACTCACAGTCTGACAGAAGAATGTCCATATTGGCACTTCCAAGAACCATATTTCAGCTATGAAGGAAGTTAACAGGCAGAGGTATCACTAACTCACTAACTTCAAATTAATCTGTCTTCACAGTGTCTCTGGTTATTGGCAATATAAGTAAGCAAGTTTTAGAGTTTCAGAGAGAAAAAAAACAGCTGTCTCAGAGAGCAGACACCCCTAGAATCAATCTAGAATCATTATTTTACTTCATTTCCACTTTGGTATCATTTGGTCATAGGTCACCTAAAAGCCATGACAGAATTCTCTACTTGTAACATTTACATATTTGTAACTGACATTTGTGAATCTGTATCTGCAAAGTGCAGCTTTACAGGTTGTTGACAGAATCTTTTAGCTGATACAGTACCTGAGTGAACAAATGACATACATAAAAAATACCTCAGCTTAATAGTCAAACTAATAGTAAAGCATTATATTCTTGTTTCTTAAAGCACTCTTCTTCTTCATGTCTTCAATATTTTTATAATTAATAGTTTGCCTAACCTGTATATCTCCCTTTTGGCTTAACGCGCTTCTCTCACCATATGTATCCCCAAATGAATGTGTCATTTAGTAGAATTAAGGCTTTAGTGAGAGTGAGAACTCTAGTCACCATCAAACAGGGAAAACATTTTGACTATCTTACACTTTGCCCAAGTTCACTGTAAAGACAGATTTTAGAGTCACCAAATGAAAATGTCACAAAACAGTATTGGTGTATGTACATAGACAGACAGTAGTTGTTAAAGACAGTGTAAGGATGCCACAAGCTGGGAATGAAATTTCAAAGTGAAATATATATTTTTTAAAGAGTAACTACACCTAGGCCAAAAAATCTGCATCTTGTGTCTCTGCTGCACCTGTGCAGTACAGCAGGACAAAATACTAAATACTCCTCAAATCAATTCCATTGTAAATTTCCCTGCTGTGGGACTAATACAGGATTATCTTAGAAACAGTGACTTCTCTGCTGCTCTTATTTTAGTGAGTTGCAGCTAACAGGTCATAGCCTGCCCATCTGCTTTAATAGCCCAGAGCTCAGGATGAAATGTTAGGATCACACATAGAGAAAGCACTGCTTTGCCTTTGGTTGGACTGAACTTACCTCCCTTTTCTGGATACTCTGGGCTTTTTGGAACAGCCCATGATATTTAACTTCTCTGCCTAACTACCTACTATGCATTCTTTATTTCACTATAATTTCCATCTGAGCATTAGCCAAAGTTACAGTCATACAATAGTTCACCTTGCAATTTTCAGCATGTTTTAAAATGACTGGCATGTCCCAGACAGTGTCAGGAAGTCAGGAAGACGGGACAGTAATTAAACAGAGGCACACTGACCTTCTTTCAGCAAGAGGCTGAGAAGGCTCCATTATAACCCTTCAGATGTTTCCTGTGTGGCCTAACTATGTTCCTCTACTTACACACTATTCTACCTTCACAAGGTTAACAGCAACATGATAACAGCAAAACACTTCGAGACTTGTACTTGACATATCTGGGCTGAGTGTAGGTGATGATATAAATTTGTCTTGAAGTGGCCGAGGTTGGTGTTTCTGACTTGTGTGGATTTGCAAAGCAAATGTTGCAAGATCAGCATCAGACAATTCCTTTCTCTTTCCACAGGCTGCCACAGCTTACATACCTCACCACACATTAGACAGCATATTCACAAGGAGAATGCTACAGATTGGATATCTAGCAAAGTCCTTGCATCCACTGGAAAATTATGAAGAAAGCTGTACTAGTGCAAAAAATCCTTGGTTGTAAACCATCTTGTTCTGTCCAGCTCCATGCATACAGATAGCTCTATTGTAAAGGTGTAAAATGCCAAATGTACAGATTTGTTACTTAAAGGCATTTGTTTGGGGAAAAAAACACCTCTAGATGAAAAATGTAAAAAGTAAATGTTCAGCATCCACAAATTCTCTGCAGCACAATTGAAAACCAACAAATTTTGAACTCTGGGACTATGTTCACAGACAGTGTTACATGCCATATGAACTCTTTTAAACTAAACAGATTGAATGTACAGTTAGAAGTGTCTTGTTGTCTGTCAGTCACACAGTGCAGTCAGAAAGTGTCAGATCAGTGATGCATTTTTTAGTTGTCTCTTTACAACAGATTAGAAATGAAATAGTGACTAAAAGGTTGAATTTCTGATTCTGACCTTTAACTAGATTAGAAAGCAATTGGACAATTTTCTGACTGCATCCTGTTTAAGTTGTCATTCATTTGTGTTCGTGGTAGAATTTCAAGTGTTCCTCTCTCATTTGATATTATATGTTTAGATCATTTCATATACAATTCAGATGTTATCAGACATTTCTCCCTTTCTAAGTTCAGTAGTGTTCTAGCCCCTTCAGTTGAATGTTTAATAAGACACTGGACTGCAATATAGTAATAGTTAACAGTTAATGTAAGCACAGTTTCACGGTCATAGAGAGTAAAGACCATTGCAGTATAGATTTCCAAATCACTTATTCTGTGGCTCAGATGCGGATACAGTTGTTGGAAGACTGACATGTTGATATTATCAAGCTGGTTGAAAATCATTGAGTTGTACTGACTACATTCATTACATTGACATATATCTATTGTGCTTTGTTCATTTCCATTTATATACAACAGGGGGACAGAACACTTGAAACAGACCCCAATATACACTCTAACCAGTTTAAGTTTACATTTCACCCAAATAAAATCAATGCAGTCTAATCCAGCAGTCCTCTGTGTTTTTGTTGAGAAGATGTAGTTTCTGGTGCTTTTGAATTGTTGTGAATTATTCAGAGATGTATTTCTAATTGTTAGTCTACTGTTATTAAAGTTCAGGTGGGCAAAAATATTAGAAACACTTCTCGGTATTGAGGTCCAGCTGATATCACAGCCTTCTAACAGCAAAACACGTGCCACTTATGGTTCTTCTAGTGTCTTCATGCATTATTTCTAGGTAGAGAGGAAGATGGTTTCATCTGAGCTGTGATCAGGGAAAATTTCCTGTGTGAACATGACGTGGTTTAACTGGTCATAAAATATGATCTGACACAATGTGCTTAAGACAAACAGTTATAAGCTTTCATGTCTTTATTGTCTTTATTGAACACACTCCTTAAACATTCACAGTGCTGGTGGAGAAAGTCAGTCAACCCGGTATTTAAGTATTTAGTGGTTGAACCTCCTTTGGTCGCAGTAACCTCAGTCCAGCTCTTCCAGTCTCTATGGATCAGATTGGTACAATGTTCAGGAGGAAGTTTGGATCCGTTCTTCCTACAGAGCTGCTTCAGCTCAGACAGATTCTCAGGATGTGTGGTGTGAACGTCTCTGAGCTCAGTCCACAGCATCTGTTTGGTGCGTCACCCAACCTCCACTGAGCGTCAGCTGGTGGACAGACACCCTGAGATTATACTGGAAGATATCTTGATATAATTCATTTTCCCCTCCCACCATGCTCTATAGTTTGATGAACAGAGATGTTGAGCAGCCACAATGCCCTTAGCTGGGCTTCATTAGCTCAGAGGTTCACATACTTTTTCCAGCCTACAGTGTGAATGTTTGAATGATGCTTTAAATGTGGACACAATGTGTCTTATTAAGATAGATTGTGTTGAAGATCTGACCATACCCTAGGATTAATCTGCCACTGTGCATAAGAAGTTGTCATTCATGTGCTCAATCACGGAGCCCTCAGGTTTTGCAGTGATCATGTTATAAATGAGGAAGTTCATATTTTAGAAATTCACTGTAGACACTTGGAACAACTGCCATTTGGATTAGTGTTTGGTTGGAGTTATGTTCATACAAAGCCTGCACAACGATGCAGTGTTTGTAGTGATGGTTGTCTTATTAACTGATTAGCTGAGACAGCCTGTGTGTGGAATGTACCTGAACTATCAGTATGGATGAGAGGTGGGCATGTCAGTAATCATATATTATATTTAGAATTTAGTTTTTCTTTGTTTTTTTCATCAATGCAGCAGTATAGGATGATTGTGTACTGTGTTGTTTGATCCATGTTGTCAAGAGAAAAGGAGTTTGTGAGGATATTTTTTAGGATATGTTTACGGCATATAAAAACAGGGGGGGTTCATTATAGGTCTTATATACATCTCCAAAATCACAAAATCAGTACCACTCGAAAACAGTTTGGGTGCAGTTAGGCTGCATTCGTTTTAGACCGGAAGGACCTAATGTAGCAGCAACTGCAACACTTGCATTGGTTACCAGTGAATTACAGAACTGATTTTAAAATCTTACTGTTTGTTTATAAAGCTTAGTCACTTACGTTATCTTCACAACAACTTCTTTCAGTTCCCCACTCATACCTTAAAACCAAAGGTGTCCAGGATTTTTCTGTTCTTGCTCCCAGACTTTGAATTCTCCCAGTTCCACATTAATCCTGTCCTACCACTGGCAATTTTAAATTAAACTTAAAGACCTACCTTGTTTATCTTGCTTTTAGGTCAGTCTGAGGTTGTCTCATGAGTATCTCAATGTCCACACTAAATTTATTTGTCTTATTTTAATGTCTTTTCACTGTGTTTTAGTCTTGGTTGGTTTTATTCAGTTTTCTCTTGCAGCGATTTTTGATTTTATCCTCATGCTACTTATTCCTTTATTTTTTTCACATATTGCTAATCCCTCTGCTGCAACAGTAAAGCACTTTGGGTCAACTCTTGTTTTTAAATGTCCTATATAAATGAAAGTGACTTGACTTGTGTGTTAAATCCAATATAATACCAGTATGACTTTAAGAAACTCAAAATAAGTTAACTTACTGCTGGGTTAGTTTGCATTTCCGATTCTAGAGGTATGTTTAATAAACTGGTAACATTCATAGTAATATTTCTGGTTTTGGTAAGTGTGTTTTACATGTTCTGATGTTTGACTTTGTTTTATTTTTACAGAGTCATTACACGCGAGCCCAAGCCAACAGCCCCCGCCCCATCATGACCTCATCAGGCCCCAACCCAAAAAGTTCCCAGGGGATGTTGGCCTCCCAGCAGCACACCCAATCACAGCAAAGCCAGCAACTAGCCAGCCAATTGCACCACTCACCCGGCAGCAGTGGAAGGGAGCAGAGAGAGCAGCGCAACTCTCGCTCTTCCAGGAGGAAAGGATCAGACAGCAGTGTTCCAGAGGAAGACAAGGACAGGAGAGAGGACACCACAGGAAGAGGTGAGGACAGTCATCAAACACCACTGTAACAGTTGAAGATTCTCTATATACATTTAAGAGCATGCTGTGACAGCATTGCCATTTTAGTGATTTCTGCCACTCTTTCCATTATAGAACTGAAATGGAGTTGACATGTAATGTTTTTTAATCACAAAAACATTACACACTGATTTCTTTTAGATATTAATTGTGGGTGTTATAAACATTACATAAAAATTATCAACAACACATCAAAAAATCGTCAATTTGACTTAATTTCATGGTAGTGAATAGGTCAGCATTTATAGGTGTACATTTTCATGTGCTTAATTTTTGGTAGATTTTTTTTTCCTGATATGTATTTTATAATGCCTCCCTGTCAACAGTCGTTCCATGTGAATAGATCATAATACGTTTCCAGTTAGGTCTTGCCCTCTAACTGGGATTGGTTCCAGCCTCCCCAAGATCCTTACGGATAAGCAGCGACACTAATGGATGGATGTTGCTCTCCACTGTCAAGTTTTGTCACTGCCACCAGCAGGTGCTAATGTAAAAACCTTAGAAAAGGTTAATTGTAGTGTTACAGAGGAAGGTTAGTGAGTACGAACACCAGCCTACAGAGGGTATATTAATCAGAAAATATTTTGTTTCTGTTTGTTCAGACTCCAAGTCCAAGGTGAAACAGGCGGTGAACAAACGTAGGAAGGGTGAGGAAGATGAGAAGAAGGCAGGATTAAAGAGGCTGAAGACTGACATGACGTCTGATCTGTCAGAGAGTAGTGACTCAGAAAATCCACACAACAAGAGGACTGCCCACTCCTCATGTTCCTCTTCCTCCTCGTCATCCTCATCGTCCTCCTCCTCCTCCTCTTCCTCCTCCTCAGAGCCCAACTCTGAGAATGAACTTAAGACTCGCAGCAGTGATGTAAAACCAAGTGCCATTTCCAAAATGGAGGAAGACGAGAAGCCGCTAATGCAGGGATCCAAAATTAACAATTCTTCGTCTCTGATTGGCCGGCTGTCCCCATGGGTGGAGCTTCAAGCAGTGGAGGAGAGCAAGAAGGGTGTGGTTAGGGAAACAGGCAAACTGATAATGAAGGAGGTGGAGGAATTGGTGGCGGTAACGCAAATTACCCAGTCTCCACGGCAACAGTCTCTGATGTCTGACACCATTCAAGGCGGCATTATGGAGAGCAGCAAGAACACTGTGAAAGGTACAGTCAGCTAATGCATGGCATGTCATATTCGTGATGATGAGTAAAGGTAGCATTCTTATAGTATTATTTTTTTCAGGGTCTTCTCCGTCCCAGACGCCGCTGTCGTCCCACCTCCACGGTAGTGGTGTGATCGAAATCACAGATGACGCCCAGGCCACGGTGCACCGCGAGAGTTCAGAGGCAGTATCAGCGCTGCTCGCCTCACAGAAGGCTGAGTCCACGGCCCTCTCACCTTACCTCCCCCTCAACCCCTCCCCAGTGTCCTCACCTCCCATTCCACCATCTCCCTCACCGTCAGAAGGAGGCCGCAGGACAGATATTGAACCTCCCATGCAACAGCAGCAAGGCATTATGGGAGGTGGCATGACAGCTGCGAGGAGCTTAGTCAGCAAGATAGAGTTTTCTCCCTCAGAGGTCATCAGGTGAGAACAGAAGTCTTCACTTCAGTCCAGATAAAAGAACTTTACTCATCCCCAGCAGGTGAATTTAAAGTGTGGATTCTGAATATTAGAACCCACACTGCTCCTTGAATGTCCTGATTTATTGACTGGGTGGCAGATGGTGATTATTAAATTAACTCATTAAAAGATTTCCAGATTTGATGTAACAGTCCCATCCAACTGTCCTTTAATAAGACACAGTATGTTACTCAGAGAAATCAGGTTATGCAGGTAATCAGACAACATGTTTAAGCTTCTTTGAGACATGCAGCCCTTTAGGATAATCTGAAGGCAATTTAACATGTCAGCAGTCTTACTAGGCCAGACCTGTCACATTTTTCATTCTCTCTCATATCATATTCAACATTTTCAAGTCTGAATTTGAATCAGATTAATGTAAAGATTGGTACAACACATGTTTACCAAAAAAAAGGTCTTTTATGCTCAAGGTCTCAGATAAATCTGTAAAAACTGTAAAACAAAAAAAAACAAAACAAAAAAAACCTACAATAATAATTTGACCAGCAGTCTCTGAATGTATTTCCAATGTTCATTCATGCAGCTGTGGATGAATTAATTATTATTCAGCAAAACGCTTTACATATACAGCATGTGAGCAAGTAGGTATTAAACAGGAATTTCATCTTGAGGCCTCATTATACATAACAGCACTGAAATAGGCTGAATTTAACCAGATAATATTATTTTAAGAAGAGGGAATTCAGTCATTGTCTTCTTTTTTCCTCAGGTAACAATATTTTCTCATTTATTACTACCATTTTACTTCAATAGAGATTTTTTAATTACATCAATTTTGGTATCATATTTCAACTTCAAATTCATTTAGATTAAACCAATATAATTCTTCAGGCAAGCGTCTTTTCTCTGTCTGTTGATGACCTGTGCAGGTCTGGACCACGCAACACCTTCATTCTTATCTCAGAACAAATCTGTATGACTGGTTCTTGCATGAGGCCCGCTATTAAAACTGTCAAGAGTGTAGAGTGTGGAAACCACCCCACCCATACCCAACCCCCCAACATCATTGGACAAGGTCTCCCCCTACTTACAGATCACAATGTAGTCCTGATAACAATGCAATTATATTTAATAAGTTGATCATAGGTTTTGTATGTAAAATCCTAGTAAAAAGTGCCTAGTAACTTTCAGATGTCAGATAAATGTAATGGCATAAAAAGACATCTACAGTATCTAAGTTTAAAGTAGCATAAAATGGAAATACTCAAATGAAAGGAGTAGCTTTTGTAGCACCAAATTTTAGTTGTATATTTTACTTAATAAGTGTTTTATGCACAAAAGGTTAAAATGTGAGAAATTATTTGATGTGATTATGTTCAAAAATATGTTAATACAATTAATTTAGCAGCTTTCATCAAAAGAGGCCTTGATAGGGATAAAATCATACATTTTTTCCTCATTTAGAATAGGAAGTAAAGGTAATCTTGTATGTAGTCCTGTCTTGTACATATGTAATGAAGCAGTTTTTCTGTGCTTTTTTCAGGCCTGTCACTTCAGTGGCTGATCATGTGGTGTTAGTGGAGAAGGAGAAAACTGTCCTTCCTCATCTTCATCTTCATCAGCAACAACAGCAGCAACATCAGCAGCAGCACACACAGCAACAGCAACACTACACATCTATCCACCCCAGCATTAAGACCCCGTCTTTACCTGAGGAGACAAGAAAACATCCCCAGCAACAACTGCCCCCCACAAGATGAACACAGTTTCCACTCCTGACCCAGCCAAATCCAAAATGAGCCCCAGCCCAAACCCCAATCCACCTCAGCTCGACTCTGTTAAACAGAAACCCCAACACCCAAACAACTCTCAGAGCCACTCCTACCCCAACACGAACCCAACTGAACTTCTTAAAGTTAAGTCCCACCCGGGCCTGCTTGACATCTCCAAACCTAAACCCAACACCTCCCCAGAGGTCTCTAAACATAAAATACCACGGTACTGCAATACCTCACCACCTCCAACAGGCCGTTTGTCTGCTAAAGCAGAAATGGCAGAACCTCTTCGGTCTGGTTTCAAGACGGTGCCAGCGCGGCCAGAGTCAGGTGGAGTCAGTATGAGCAGCAGCACCAAGAGCCCTCTGATCATCGATAAGAACGAAACCTTTACCGTTTACAGGGACCCAGCACTGGTCCGCTCCGACACCGAGAACTCTGCTGCCGCCACTGTCTCCTCCAACCATGTGGCAGCCTATCTCCATCCCCACCTGCACACCCTGCACTCCCCGTCTCCCCACTCCCCCTGCCTCACCCCTGCTTCTCACCCACATGCCACTTCCCACCTCCTTGCTGCTCCTCACACCTCTGCCCTACCTCATCCGCACCTTTTACCACCCGGGGTGCTTCCGGCCATGCCTCCTCCCACAGCGTCTCTCCTTGGGGGCCACCCTAGGCTCGACTCTCCTGGCGGTTTGGGTCACCTTGGCCTACCTCATCCGGCAGCTGCACACCAACAGCAGTTTCTACAGGTCTGACTCCAGATACCTACACACCAATTAAAGCTGCACTAGGAAAGATTGTTGCTTGATGCAAGGATACATGGCAAGGGGAGGAAAGCAATGTTGCCTCCACTCCCAGTTTATCCAAGCTGAATATTATTTACACCCTCCTCTCAAAATATAAACTGAAAAATGTTTCTGTTTTCAGGGTCAAGGTCCCCCACCACCCCCCCTACTAACCCAGGCTCACAGTGGGGCAGCAGGGCTGGGCCTGTACCCTATCCTCTGGCAGTACCCCAATGGAACACCAAGCTCATACCCCCCAGGACTCAACCTGCCCCCCACAGCTAAGTGGGTCCACCCTGAAAACCCTGTCACAGTTAATTCCGAGGCCTCTCTACGGAGGGTAGGCATATTCATATTAGCATGTGTTCGAGTGTATTTCAGAGGAATTGTGCATGCATATGTATGCATCTCTTTGCTCAATAGTTAGATGTCTATTTGTCCTGGAACAAGGAGAACAATGGAGGATGGACAAAGGGAGGGATGTGATGGACACGAGAGACATTTGGCAGGCAGGGAGAAGATGATGGATGAAAGAATCCCTGAGACCAACTCAGATGTAGCTGAGCTGTGTTGTAGTCCATCATTAAAATTGGTTAATATAATGCCAATTAATTTTTTTGACATGATTGTTCTATGTGATTAGATTTCATACTAATGTACTGTTGTGCCAACATAAAGCTAACTATTTCAAATGTATATTCTGAATATGGTGTGCTGGATAGCATGCTGCCGCACAGGAAGTGGTGAGGTATCTGCACAAACAAAAGCTGTTTTTCTTAGCTGGGAATCAGAACATTTGATATTGATATTTGAAGTTGAATGTAGCGCTTCAAATTGTAAATCTCTAACTGTCCTGTAGTTTCATCTATAAGAACCATCTCAATATAATTTTACATCAACAGGGCATTTTGTCTCTGAGCCTCTCTTGTGATTGGCCTGTTTTCTGAGTGATGCTCGGCCAAGCCAACCACAGCTAATTGATTGTAGGTTATTGTAGCTTTGTAATATATTGGTCATTTTTTTGTCATGTAGCTTGCTAGCTGAATCAAAAGAGATTATATGGGACCTTTAAACTGAGCTATACACTCATTAGGACTGTCCTCTTATTGAATGGGTTATAGAGTCACCAGTTTAAGCTCTGTATTTTTTATGTATTATGTCCATTTAATTGCTGTGTATCTCTGGCAATAACAAGTTGTGTGGAGTATTATTTTTCATTTGTGTACATGTTAAGGTGAATTACCACTCTACACCACTTCTGGTTAAGAATAATCAATAGCTAAATATTGTTACAGAGGTGTAGTAACAGCAGTAGCCAGATTGAATTGATAGTCCATAGTTTAAGACAAAGTTGTTAAATAAGCATGTAGGTGTAATTTTCTGTGACATACTGTACTGTGTTTGTTTGTGCTTAGTTAAATATTTCACTTCTTTGTCTGAAGATTTCACATTTAGATAATGATGTTGGATCTGTGTGTATGCAGAACACTGCCAGTCCATGGCTTCATCAGGCTGCTGGTAGTACTGGCGACGGTCTGAGTTTGCTGAGCCACGTTCCTGTCCGGCCAGCAAGTGCTGACGCCCACCGCACTCCTGTCAAGATTCACACACACACAAGCCCTCCGCTGTCAAAGGCCAGTGTTGATGTCCATAAAGAGTGAGTAGAAACATGTAAAGTTCTTTTCCAAGATGCTGGATTGGCTTCATCTAAGAATGTATCATTAGTCCACAACAAAATATAGTTAATGGAGCCTGAATGTATTCCAGACAGGGAACGTGTGGAAAATAAGTAAATTCTTTGGTGAAGACAAGGGGAGTTTAAAAAGAGACTGTTTAACATGTGCAGGGCTATTATTTCACACATTCACATCCAGTGTGTGGACAGACTCAGAAAGAACATGGAGACAGTGGGAGCATGAGGCATTCCTTTTGTCTGTAGTTGAATTAAGCACTTGAGAGCTGGACTGAAAGAAATGCTACAGGAGAAAGACAGGGCGCAGAATATTTGCTTTGGACATTTGAACAGCCTGCCATTTCCATTGTAAAGTGCAATGTGTTCAGAGAGCAACAAGAGAGCTAAGTTAGCCCTGAGAGGCAGACAATACCAGGTCAGTCAGATGAAGTGAAGTGGCACTAATCCAATATTAAAGCAGTTCAGACAGAATGTTGTTCATTCAGCAGCCTGTGCTCTCCTTATGTAACCACCGGCCATTATTTACTGTAGATGCTACTGAAAACCCACACACACAAAGCATCACTGAGGAAACATCAGTCATCTCTTTCATTAGCCGAGTTATGCCATGTTCATTAAACCTGCTGAACAGACCGTAGTACCACATTACACTGCAGATGGCCTACACCTGCCTGTTACCCAAGTATATTTTGACTCACATACTTCCACAATAATCACTTTCACACACACAGTCATATACTTTCTGTTTCGTTTTTTGGTTTTTCTGATCGCAAAAATTTTAAAATTTAAATCTTTAATTAATTAATGTAATTTAGAAATTTAGAGTCAAATTTTATGGGATGTTGCAAAGTAAATATTCAGCTTGTTTCATTTATTTATTCATTTATTCATCCATTATCTATACCGCTTATTTGTTTCATATATGAATAAAGTAAAAATTGTTTTAGAATAACAAGAAAGATAAGAAAGAAAAGAATGAACAAACCAGAATGGACTAACTTTTTAGAACAAATCTTGTCTTAAATAAGCAGCCATTTTCTATTTTAGTTTACTGAAAAATGTTATAAAGCCTCATAAAACTTGATGACTTCTTAAATGTCTGACTTGTCTGTATACAGAGATGTGGATAAGAAGGGCTTTGTGGACCCGATCAGGACTTTGACATTGGCCCAGTTGAAACAGGAGCAGACAGACAGGAGTCGCACCCCCACAGGGAAAGATGTCCACTTACACCGCCTCTACCTAGACCCCCTCAGCAAGGCTCGCCTGGCAAATACACAGGTACACTGCACTTTGATATCATTAGTATGAACATAATTATGGTCCTTATCAGTAGCAGTAGAAGTAGCAGCACTAATCATAACATTACACAGCACAATGAGATGCATGAAAACAATACAGTCCTTTTACATATTCAATATATGAATGTAAATGTAGTACCACCATCCTGAATCTAAGTCTTTGTAATAAGTAAGTCATACCAAATATTTATCATCATTTTTATCATCAGCCTTTTCAGCTGTACCTGTTCTGGTTGACAGTGATAGTGACTGTAGATGGACAACA
Source organism: Lates calcarifer (assembly GCF_001640805.2). Classification (NCBI taxonomy): domain Eukaryota; kingdom Metazoa; phylum Chordata; class Actinopteri; family Centropomidae; genus Lates; species Lates calcarifer. The sequence goes on from NW_026117718.1 coordinate 719,547, forward strand.
CTAATTTCCTAATGTCCAATGTTAAATGATCAGCTCCATACATTTGTCTACATGTAATCCAGATTTTACCAAAAATGTAGCAGGAGACCAGCAGTCTTTTTGTTTGAAAATTAGAGAATTGCTCCTTAGTAACTCCTGTGTATATCTCCCAGCTATCACAAAAGTTACTGAAAAGGTTGTAGCAGAACAGCTAATTGCTCACCTTGATTCCAAGGCTTTCTTACATCCAATGCAGTTTGGCTTTAGGAAAAAACACTCAACTGAAACAGTGTGCTGCTACTTCCTTGAAGAAATTAAAACAAACCCAGATCAAGGAGGAGTGGTGGGAGCAGTCTTCCTTGACTTTCACAAGGATCATTTTATTTGAATAAAATGACTATGACCTTTCCAGTCCCACAATCTTAGGACCGCTGACTTTCAGCATATATATTAATGACCTTCCATCAGTGTGTAATGATGTTAATGTAATAATGTATGTTGATGATACTGTATTGTATACTCATGGGGAAAGTGCAGCAGAGGTTGCTATGAAATTAACAAAAGAAATGCATAATGTTGTTGAATGGCTAAACAACTTTTTCTGATTTTGCCATATATTAGTGGAATGCTCTCCCAACAGAGCTAATTTCATGTACAAACTTTCAGTCCTTTTCAAAGTTAACAAAACCTTGGATACTGTCAAAGCAAACTTGCAAACATTTATGAATTGTGTGTGTGGAGAGTGGTGTAGGATTATGGTTTATGCAGTAGTTGCACATATCCGTGGGGGTAGGTGGGGGGAATGTCTGTAATATTTTATGACCTTGTGTTTTGTACTCCATTTGCATCTTTTCCTGTCATTAATTTATTGTTCCACCTACCAGCTCAGGGACTACAGGTTGAAATTACCAAATGCTAAAACCTGGTACAAGACATCTCTCCTTCTTTTACATAAGGATAATGTTTTATTGTGGACTGTCCCTGTTTAATTGTTTGATTACAATTATAATTACAAATAGTGTTTGCATTTTCTTTCCCAGGATGCACTTCAGGCAGCAGACCGAGCCAGTAAATACAAGGAGGAGAATCGGCAGATCCTGAAAGAGAGCATTGAAGTCGCTCCCTTCACCGCAAAGATCCAGCGCTCAAGTGACCTGGGGATGGACAGGGACAGAGAGAGAAGCCGAGATTCTGCCTTTCCTGTCCGAATACCAGCTCTCACCACCCCCAGCCCCAAGGCTGGCCACGCCCATCCCCACGTCATCCAATCAGAAAAGAGCGGCTACTTCACCACACTGTCCAACAGTGTAGTGAATGAGCCTCCAAGACTGTACTCCTCCAAAGAGCTCAGCTCATATTATGAGAAAATATCTGGTGGAGCTCTAGGGGTTGTAGCCAGTATGGGACCTGCTGTGCAAAGCCAGGGAGCTCTGCCCTTGGGTAGCCACAGCTCCAAAGCCTCCCTCTCCAAGCCCCCTCCTCTCATTAAGCACCAGCCAGAGGGAGGAGAGGGCTTAGCAGGGAAAATCACTGAGCAGCTCAGCCAGCAAGTAACACTAGTCCAACAGCAACATCAGCACCACACAGGTATTGACAGGATAGAACGCCACAGCCCTGCCATTTCTCCCTCCTCCTCCTCTACATCTTCAGCCCCCAACCACCATCATCACCACCACCACCAACAGCAGCAGCAACACCAGCTCAGGGCAATGCCATCTCTCCACCGAGCGCCTGTCTTCCATCCCCCCACACAGCACGCACTGGAACGAAAAGAGGCTGCAGAGCGAGAGAGGGAGCGAGAGAAGGAAAGGGAGAAAGAAAGGGAGAGAGCAGGTTATGGTGGACGCCTGTCCCCACCAACCCTCACACCCATCCAACCAGTTAGCTTAGCAGCAACTGGTAGCAAAACATCAGCAGAGCAGCAGAAGCCTCCTACACTGCTGCCTGAACTCAGGGACGTCAAAGGTCGTGGAAATGCTGCTGCCATCACCTCTGTGGCCTCTGCTATCAGTGGGGAGATTATCACTTCATCAACAGATGGGTGGAGAGGTGGAGAGATGATTCAGGAAAGAGGAGGGCTGTACTCTGGAGAGAAAGGAGTGTTGAGGGGCAAGCCCCAAGCTGCAATGGCATCAGTCATTGTACGCTCGTCGACATCCATTAAGTATGGAAGTCCTGTTGGTGCTAACAAATCTGGTGCTATGATCCATCAGGATCTCCCTCAGGGGAGGTTTTATACATCCAAGCTTCAGGGGGAATGTCTGAGGTTAGGGGAGAGTATCAGAGAACCTGGAACTGGCAGGGTTATCCAGTCCAACGCCAACATGGATGACATGTGTGTCCAGTATAAAAAGTCTTCTGTGTGTGGCATGCAGGGAACTATTGGAGCCAGTACCATAAACTCTGTGAACAGGACTGCTGTTTCAGCCTCTTTTGGCGCACAGAGTAAGTGTGGGGCAGCCACCTGTGAGCAGGGTCACTCAGTTTCCACTCGAGGCGAGACTGTAGCCCATAAAACAGATGTTGGTGGCTGGGCGCTGGGTCACTCAGGACGAGGAGACCACCAAGACTGCTTCAGCTCACACACCACATCTCCAGGGGGATCATTGCCCCCCCCTAGTCCAGCAGGGACACCCCAGTCTAGTCCAAGCCTCGTCCCAACAACTTCTGGCTCGAGCCAGCCTTTCTCCTCCTTTGTCCATCTCAAGAAGCACAAAGCTGCATTGGCTGCAGCTCAGTCCAGAAGCAACATCTCCACTGCTCCCATATCCATCACAACTGGAAACTCTTCCCAGTCTGTGGATTCAGTAGACAAAGCTCCAATTCACAGCTCTCCGCCTCCACCCTCTTCTAGCCAGTCTTTATCATCATCAGTTGACTGCAGTAGCAGCAGCTCAGCAAGTGGGAGCACAACACCAGGCAAGTCCAGTCCCCTGCCTAACGGCCAGTCATCAGGATCAGTCTCAATGAGCAGTGGGCTGCCTAGTAACTACCACAAACTGAAGAAAGCCTGGCTAACCCGCCATTCAGAGGAGGATAGGAACACTACTGCTACAACCAGTTCCACCAATACTAAATCAGAGAAACTTCCCAGCACCATCACCACCGCCACCACCACCATCACCAGCACAAGTAACACAAGTAACACTACAGCTATGTCAGAAATGATTAAACCCTGTACAGTAAATCTCAGTGCCTCCACCTCCAGTGAGGTGGAAATGAGCAAGGACAGTGGAAGCAAAGGTGAGCGAGAGAGGCAGCTGGAGGAGAAGGTGGGAGGAGCAACAGCAGGAGGAGGAGGCGGGGAGGAAAGGAAATCAGCTCCTTCATCAAGGCGAGGGAACAAACGGCCATACGAGTCCGGCTCAGAGAGCGGAGGAGATGACTCTGACGCTAGTGAGAGCAAGATGGAGGGTCGAGCCAAACGCCAGCCTAAACCAACCTACAAAAAGAAACAGAATGATATGGCCAAGAAGAAAGGAGACAATGAAAAGGAGGAAGATGACATGAAGCCCAATGGCATTTTCAGATCAGCCCGAGAGAAGACCAAACTCAAACTGGCAAGCAGCAGTAAGTCTTATGTAGATATTTACTGTAGCAGTGACGGTTTCCCCGTGTGGTTTGAAAACACGAGTGGCAGAGAAGGGATATGGCGATATTCTGTATTCGGAATGGGCATTTTAATTACTTTTTGAAGTCAATTAATCAAGATAATTTAAGTCAATTATGACCTATGATTAACACATGCTCTCCACCCAAACCAAAATAATATGTTGTTATATCAAGTCATGTTTTTTGCATTGTAGTGTACAGATGCATTAACTTTACCTCCCAAGCTCCACTCCACAACTCCCAACTACTTTCTTTACAAGTCACTGTCACTTTATATAATGTTATAACGCTAATCTAATATACATCTACATCGGATGAGGATTTTTGTCATCAGACGTCTGGATCTTCACAAATAAGAGAAACAAGCTGAGCAAACAGCTGCTCTCAATGTCCCATGTCCGCATCACAGAGAGACACTGATTTTTTAAATATGAAACAGCTTTATTCAATGAGGTTATCAGCCTGCAGGCCCTAATTAAACAGATTTTGAATGTGAAACTACTAAAACAATAACTCCTGCGAAGACCATTAAGCAGACTCCAGCCAACAATGTCCCTCAACACCAAGTGAACACTGTAGGTTATAGAAAATGTTATTCAAATAGGAGGAAATAGTACATTTGTTGGGGACTGCTTTGAGTGGTAGATTAGTCCACATTTGGTGTTCTAGTGAGTATTTGTGGCAGCAGGACAGTGTGTGTATGGGATTCAAACTGTGCCTCAATAATGTGCTTTTAATAGTTTGTGGAAGCAATGCAGCTCTGTGGTTCAGAGGAATCAGATATATCAGACTTCCTGTGGCTCAGGAGGTTGAGCAATCACCCACCATTCAGAAGGTCGATGGTTCGATCCCCAGCTCCTCCAATCTGTGTGCCAAAGTTTCCTTGGGCAAGATACTGAACCCCAAATTGCCCCTGGTGTCAACGGTGTGTGAATGTGTGTGTATGTGTTAGAGAGAACTTCACATGTATAAAACAAGTGCTGTATGAATGTGTGTGAATGGGTGAATATAGTCTGAAGCTCTTTGAGTGGTCAATATGACTAGAGAAGCACTATATAAGTACAGGCCATTTAGTACTTGTTTAATACTTGTTAGTAGGAGACATTCAGTGCTGGTTCAGCTCTGCATATGTGATAAGTTGTTGATAAGAGGAGGAATGCACACTATCACCAGGATTTAACAACAAATATGTGGCTACCTGGTTAGGCGACCACCTATGTATCATCAACATCATTTTGATGACCCCTATTTGAAGCAGTTAAATAATATTTATTACATGTGAAGCTAAGCAGATAACCAATGTTCCATTACCCTCCTATTAGCCTACTATTCTCATTGTCAGGCCACCAAAGTGGCAGCTGGTATCAGTCACATTCACAATTCAACTTCGTCAGATAATTGCAGCAGAACAACAAAAGCCCTGAGGGTGGAGGGTGAAAGTCGGTTAAGAGCAGTTCAGAGTGCAATGGTTAGCTACATTATCAAAACCTGTGACTTATTAAATCTTCTTATACCTGGGTATTAATTAAAGACCATTTTATCATCTACTATACATCTAGCACTTGGTGCCAACACACATGTCACCTTTTATCTGTAGTAGGTGGCTTAGATGGAAGATTTCTGTAACTCAGTATTCCTGGTTAGACACAAAAAACATGAAAATAGAGCAAGTAGATCATTTGTCTTATGTAAAAAGAATTGACATGGAATTGTTAGATTTATGGGCATGTGAATGCAAACTACTTTGGTGTATTTTACTGACTGTGTTGTCTATAACTCTTTTCATGATCTCATTATAAAACATAGGTACTGTTAATGACTTAACAATGTGCACTGTTCTCAGATGGGATCCCCCGCTCTGTGCTGAAGGACTGGAGGAAGGTGAAGAAGTTGAAGCAGACAGGGGAGTCTTTCCTGCAGGATGACTCGTGTTCAGAAATTGGACCCAACCTGCAGAAGTGTCGGGAGTGCAGGGTGGTCCGCAGCAAGAGGGGAGAAGAGCAGGCACATTCTCCTGTCTTCTGTCGCTTCTACTATTTCAGACGGTAAACCTCTCACCTGCTTTGTATTTTTTTCTATCCTTTTCTTTCCTCCTGTTATTTTTCCATTCCCATTTGTCTTAGTTTTCCTCTGGTTGCCTGTCTGTACTTGCAATTGCATCCATCCACCCAACATGCATTCTGTTTGGTCCCTTCGTGAACCTTAAGGACATAAAAATCCCTCCATGATCCACTGTCATACATTTACCTCCCCTCCAATTTTCTGTTGAGAGAGTAAGCGCTTGGTTTAAGAGGCTGCATCTCTAAACAGAATACCACAAATGGACAAAGAGATGGAGAGAGAAGAAGGAAAGTATGTTTTTTTCAGGTCTAGTTACAGCACATAGATGGTTAATCATGTGGCTTGTGCAGTATGCCCTGCCTCTGTCTGTTTTCTCTCTCTCTCTCTCTCATACACACACTTACTGCAAACACATAGACATGCACTTGTGTTGGATAAGCAGCAGCTGCAGTCTGGGGTCTAACAAGGTAAATCTGCCAAAGAGGATTTTCTGCCCTATAATCTTTTCCTCACTGACTCACTACATAACTGCTGCTGCTGCAATCTATCCCTCTCTGGCTCCCCTCCCCTTATCTGCATCTCCACTTCTAATTCTTCCTGTCTCACTATATCTCACCTTGTTCCTTTCTGACCCAGTAGACTGAGATATCATAAACATTCATCTAAGCTGATTGGGTTATTTAAGGACACCATGAACAGTGGTTTTACAGTCCAACAGAGAGGAGGCTCATCATGAAAATCAGCCTCTTGGTAGTATACTGAGTCATTCTGTTGTTCACTGCCAACATAGAATTCAATTTCCCCTATTTTTTATTGTTAAGTTTGTGTACAGTGCCATCTCCCCTGCATCCTTTTAATGGCATCAGTGTGCAGCAGGTGTATGAACTGATGGGACTGTGTTTTGAAATAAAAAGGGAAAGCTTTAAATGTGTGTGCTGTCCTGCCCCTCGTATCTCCCTACAAAATCTCTGGTCAAAAAATGCCATACTGCATGCATTTTTCTAGAATAATTCTATTTTGTTCAGATGTGGCCCAGTGATCTATATTATGGTGGTCTGCATCAGAGTAGTGATGTAAGTCAAAGTGTTTATTAAAGCTTTTCTAATTTAGCAGCAATGTGAGGTCTTTCCCAATCTGGCTGCAATTTAAACAGCATGCAAACATGTTGTTATGTGGTGCATAGTGTGTATAGAGGCTTTCAGTTTCATGTTTCATCATGATGTATGCATACAAAATAATATATTTATTAGGGCCCGGGCACCGACCAAAGGAAACCTATTGTTTTTGTAGAGACTATTATTATTCTGTCCACAAAATCACATTTTTGAGGGCTTTAGGATGCTTGAAAACTCCCCAAAATTGGCACATACCTCAGACCTGGTGAAAATGAATTAATTATTCTTTAGTGACTGGGCTCAGGCGTGGTCAGCAGGCTCCACAGCACCCCCAAATGCAGGCCATGGTGGGAAAAAAAGATCGGTGAGAACATTGCTCTCATCATTGTGGATGTACTAAATTTTTTTGAGAATTTTTAGTCTAAGAGGAAGTTAGTCATTGTGGATTTCCTGTGTCAATTTTCATTCTATGATCACAGTTTTAAGCCCTTGATTTGACATTGGCCATGGGCATGATATAGCACCTCTGTAGTGCCCCTAATTACTTTTAGCACTTTTCAGGTGTTAGTCATGCTTGGACCCTCACGAAACTTGGCCTGTATGTCATAAGTCAAGGAACTTGATACCTGATTTGGGTCTTTGGTGTGGGTGTGGCAAAATGGCTCAAGAGCACCCCCTAGAAATTTTCAATGAAGCAGCCCCCGCGCACCGTTTTACGCAGGTGTACAGAATTCAGCAGGCACATGTAACACCCTAAGATGTACAAAAAAGCCTCTTGGAGCTATACCCTAAATCCAACAGGAAGTCAACCATTTTGAATTTAGTGTACAATTTTGGCACTAAATTTTGCCATTTACAGCCACTGTATCTTAATGAACTTCTCTTAGAGATTTGATCCGATTGACTTGAAATTTGGTAGGTGACTTCTAAAGACCTTTGTGGTGTTAAATTGTGAAGTTATTCAGGTTTCGTTGAACGGCGGCTCGTGGTGGCATGGTGAATTTTGATGTTTCACCATCAAAGAGGATGCTGTTGTAACTCAAATATACATTGCCCAATCTGCCCCAAACTTCAGGTTTGACAAGAGACCAGGCCTGAACACATCAACATGCCAATATTCAGCCATACTCATAGGGCCACCTATTGGCAACAGGAAATAACATATTTCATATTGACTCAAAGTGGATTGATCAGATTCACCTCAATTGTGGTCAGACAAGGATTAAGACTATAATTATGCTTTATTGTGAAGATTGTGAGTCTTCATTAAACAACCTTCCCAAGGCAGTGTGGCAAATTTTAAAGCTTTGCCATGAAACAGGAAGTTGTTGTAACTCACATATACATTATCAAATCTGCCCCAAACCTATCATGTTTGATAAGAGTCTTGGCTTGAACACATCTACATGCCAACATTCAGCCATAGTCATAGCGCCACCTACTCAGCAACAGGAAATTACACGTATTATACATCATGATCCATTTCACATGAGGCAATCAAATTGCCTATTAAAGTTGCAACTAGCCAAGAACGTACTTGTCAAGTCTGAGGGCAAGAGGAAAGAGGATTAAGCGTCTCTAAGGGTCTGTCTGTGCATGGGGCTGCCTTCATGAACGATACAAGCATGGAACTGATGGACACAGTAAGTGATATATATCTCATTTGTTCTATGTCCAACAGTCATGTAATTTCAGAATAATATCGTATGACTTGCAGGTTGACAAGATCCATTAGGTCAGAGACATTTTATTAAACCAAAGAAATAAGCTGCTCTTAGGCTCTATCTATACAGGTGGCTGTCTTTATGCATGATACAAATATCCAACTGAGGGGCACAGTATGTGATTTTTAACTCATTTGTTCTGTGTACAATGGTCATGCAATTGCAAAACCATGTTGTACGACTTGCAATGATCCTGTGCCTGCCAGTCCCTCAATGGGTGTGGGGTGCGAGGGCCCGTTCAACGCTGCTTGCAGCTTTCATTACCTTTGTTTCCCCAGTGATTATGGAGGTTGCTTTCATATGTCGCTGCTGTACAAAACTGTACTAATGACCGGTTTCCTCCCATCCAGGCTTTCCTATAGTAAAAATGGAGTAATCCGGATGGATGGCTTCTCCACTCCAGACCAGTTTGATGATGAGGCCCTGTCCCTTTGGGCCCCTGGGGCGATGGAGGAGAGCCACCTAGACCAAAGCACAGCAAAGTACATTCTCAGCTTCATAGGAGACAAGTTCTGTCAGATGGCTGTGACTGAGAATACTGCAGCCACCTGGGTAAAGAAAGACGGTAAGTTGTGTTAAGGAAGACTGACATTTTGATCAGCTAACTCTTACTGTGTTTTTGAATTGAACCTATTCTCTGTTTTTCAGCCAAGCTGGCATGGAAGCGAGCAGTTAGGGGTGTGAGGGAGATGTGTGACGCCTGCGAGGCGACACTCTTTAATATCCACTGGGTCTGTCAGAAATGTGGCTTTGTTGTCTGTCTGGACTGCTATAAGGCCAAGGAGAGAAGGAGCTCCAAAGGTCAGTATTTTTTTGGTTTGGATATAAAGAAATACTTGCATGCACTCATATCACAGAGAGATGGTGAAGTGACCAGCACCAGTCAAGCCTGGATTAAACCCCACATTAAAGGTAGCCTCAGAGTTCATACAGTGTGTATAAAATGTTGTACATTTATTATCTCAAGTTTATAGATTAATAAAACAAATCAAGAACAGTTGGAAACCTAAATCTAAAATCTGAACCTGAATTTGACCTGATGAATAATTCAGAGATGACATCTAAACTAACCGGGACTATTGATCTGAAGTTCTTTTGCTCACACAAATGTTCCTGCCAAACCTCTCTCTAAGTGAACTGGCTGCTTGTGTGCCTGTAAATATACTGTGTGTATGCAAGTTTCTGTTCTAACCCAATCAACAAATTCCCTCTCTCCTGTGTATTATTATAGCAACTGACATGTGTCTCTTTTTTTGATTAGATAAAGAGCTGTACAGCTGGCTGAAGTGTGTGAAAGGCCAACCGCACGATCACAAACACCTGATGCCAACACAGATCATACCTGGCACAGGTACACTACACGCTGATGTCTTTTTATCTTTCTGATTAAACCATATCTGCACACCCCTGTCCTCTCTTTATCTTGTAGCTGCTTTAATGTACTGTTTCTTGAACACACATACAGCAGATTAGTGTGTGGCTTATGTAGATTAAAGATGAATAGTAATATTTTTAGTCTGAAGCTTCTTCATGTTTGTTGTCCGTAAAGGGTAAAGCCTAGTGGTTGGCATCATGTTACTGCAGTAGTAGTGCAATAACTGCCCGAGCCTTACTGACTGGATCACGTTCCATTTTGATAAAGGTCCAGCTTCGTTTTTCTCTTAATTTAGTTTTTCTGAAATGTTAACATTCTGTTTTTTTCGTCTTTTCAGTGCTGACAGAGTTGGTAACTTCAATGCACATGCTGAGAGACAAACATAACATCAAATCTCACTGTCCCTGCACCAACAAACAGAACCTCCTCACAAAACTTCCAGCCACCAATGGAGTCTCACAGGTACTAATGACCAATTTACTTACAACACATACCATGTTGAATTCCAAAGGCCACAACAGATATTATTCTAATTAGATGAGTATGGAGATACAGTTAATGCCAGAGGGACTCCATTTAAGCCTTTTATCCAACTAACAGACAGCCCAATTCAGATAAAAGAGTAAGAAATTCAGAAACAACCTAATGGAAACATTGTGTGAAAACATACTGTGTTACATCAGCAAACAAGCAATATTTATTTATGTGCTCTTAAAGTTCATGAGAAGTGTCTCTGTTCCAGGCTCTACCTGGCTCACAGAGGCCTTACAGATGCAGCCTGGTAGTTGTTAGTGCACACTAGGGATATTCAGCATTTTTTTGCCTTTTTTTTTTAATCCGATGGCCGATAAGAGATCAATTTAAAACTGGGTTATTTTGGCTCCGATGCAGCCGCACCACTCTGTCTGCAGTCACTACTCTGTCTCCAGCATTGTCCCGCCTGCAGCACCATCTGATTGGTTACACACAGAGCCACAGCATGGGTAACAGCCAATCAGCAGTGAAAGCTGTGCATGCACAATGTTTACGCACACTGAACAATTCTGCTTTTTGCACCACAATCTGGTGCTGCTCAACTGGGACTACTAATTGATTTGAGACTCACATTTCTGTGCAAATTTTATTTAACTTTGTTTTATTTACTATATAAAACTTCAGGAAGCTATTTATTTATTTATTTAAAATTTTAGTTAACTTTATAAGAGATGCTGCTGACCCTGGGAACTTCCCTGCACTTTTTGTTTTTGTTTGAACTTAAAACAAAGATAAGTGAAAGATAAAATAACATTTCAGTTATATTGAAATTTTGGAAAACTTTATTTACCGTAGAAAACTTCAGGGAGTTTTCATTTAACTTTATAAGACATGCTGCTGAGCCTGGGAGCTCCCTGCACTTTTTGTTAGAATTTTAAAACAAAGATGTCTATTGTCTAAGATAAAAAAAACCTTTAAAATGTTGCAAATCTGAAAAGCTGTTTAATAAACAAACAAACAAAGTGTTGGAGTTTGTATTATTCAAAATTTTGACGCCAATATTTTCACTTTTCCTGCAAATGAATATCGGCTCCAAATATCGGTTATCGGCCTCCTTGACTACTAATAATCGGTATCAGGCCCTGAAAAAACCATAATGGTGTATCTATAGTGCACACAACAGCTACTCAGAATTAAATTTCAAATGATCTGATGAGTCAGCAGTGGTGATATTCATTGATAGTGTAATGCGTCTTAATTCATTCTCAAGCAGAGGGGACAAATGAAAAGTGACAGTAAACTGCTTAAACATTCATGTACAATGGAAGTCATGCATTTTATGATTTGACACACAGCATGTGCAAAAAATGATAGTTAACAAAATAATACAAGTAGTTGGATTGATAGAGTATTGTATAAATTGGGGGGGGCGGGTGTTGTGTGTTGATGAGACAGGTAGATTTTGCCTGCTGATAAATACAGGACCTGAAGGATTAGCATATAAATCTCTTCCCACTTGTTCCCAAAAGTTTGACTGTGGTTGCCTTTTGTGGTTGACTCTCAATTTTTACCCTCTCCCTCTGGCTTTATTTACTCTCTCACCTCTCTCTGCCAGGTTCTCCAGAATGTCCTGAACCACAGTAACAAGTTGTCTCTGGTGAAAGCTGAGCCAGGCTCTCAGCAGAACTCTGATCCAGAAGGAACCAAGGTAGAGACTAACGGAGGAGGTGTTGGCGGAAGCAGTCCAGGTAGTGACACAGGGAGTGCTCCTGTTACCCCGCCAGAGTCTCAGTCACCACTGCATTTCCTGGCAGACCTGGCAGAACAGAAATCCAGGGAGGAAAAGAAAGGTGAGAGGATCATTAAGAATCAGTGCAATTTTAATCTGTCATTCAGTGTTTCAGTAATGAATTCCTCCAAATGACCATGTTCCCTCATGAAGCCTTTTAGTATATTTCACCTCCAGAGAATATGATGGTGATCAGTAACCTCTTCCTCTGTTCCCCCTGCCTGGCTCTCCCTCCTCCTCTCTCTCTAACAGAAAACAAGGAGTCAGTGTTGCTAGGTAAATCACTCAAGGAAGATGGGAAGAAGGACGAGAGACAGCCTGGAAGTCCTGCAGCAGTGTAAAACCACCTCATTGGTAGCTAACAGTACGGAGCAGGGCTCCACACTCAGAGATCTGCTCACCACCACAGCAGGGAAACTGAAGCTGGGCTCTACTGATGCAGGAATCGCCTTTGCACCTGTCTACTCCACTGCCTCACAGGTATACAGACACTTTTCATCTGCTTTGCTGTGTAGGGGAAGCATGCCTCATGTAAATCAAATACATTTAATATATAAAAGTACTGTAATTTCCGGACTATTGAGCGCACCTGAATATAAGCCGCACCCACTAAATTTTATAAAGAAAAAAAAATTATACATATACTTGTCTATAAGCCGCAGGTGTCTACATTGTAACATGAGATATTTACACATTCACGCTGCCGTCTCCAACGTCTCACCATCGATTCATTGATACCAAGCTTACATGCAGCAGCTCTATTTCCTTTTTCGACAGCCAGATCGATTGCATTTAACTTAAAAGCTGCATCATATGCATTTCTTCGTGTGTTTTCCATGATGAGGGTGTGTGCATTAAGCGCAAAATGACTGATCTGAAGAATTTAGTGTGAGTGCGTTTGATCTAATTTGAAAGTTTCGTTGGTCCACTGTGACCTGTTCGGTAATTTCATTGGTCTGATGTGACAAGGCTAAATGTTTTGGCAGCATGAAATCTATAAATCAGCCGCATCATTGTTTAAGCCACAAGGTTCAAAGTGTGTGAAAAAAGTAGAGGCTTATAGTCCGGAAATTACGGTAGAATATATTAAAGGCGGAGATGAAATTAGGCTTGGTTGTAATACCTAGTTGTCCATGTGCTATCGTAGAGTGGAGATTCTGTGAAAGAAATCAAGCTCAAAATATTGAAATATTGTTTTCCCTCTCTCTTCCTCTCATTGTAAAGACTGGAAAGGGTGGGCGGACCATGCCCAATATTCTTGATGACATCATTGCTTCAGTAGTTGAGAATAAAATCCCCGCCAGCCGCCAGAACCTCACCACCAAGCTGTCAATCAAGCAAGAGCCCATCACTGTGGTCAGCAACAACAACAACACGCCTCCCTCTGCTGTTGCTGAGTATACCAAACCAGACAGGAAGAAGTCTGTGCCTGTTACTGCAGCTGTGCCAGAGGAATCAACCAGTCAGTATCCAGACATTCCCCACTGCTGGTTAAACAGCAGACAGTTACTGTGGCTCAAAGATCACCGCAACCAGAACAACTGGAAGCTGTTCAGAGACTGCTGGAAACAAGGACAGGTACACATCTCTCTTACTAATAGCAGCAGTACTGTGTTGTAATTGTTAACTGTTCATTACAGATAACAACAGCTGTATGAATGTGTTTGTGCAGCCTGTGCTGGTGTCAGGGATCCATAAGCGACTGAATGCCAGTCTGTGGAAAGCTGACTCCTTTAACCAAGAGTTTGCAGACCATCAAGGAGACCTCCTCAACTGTAAGGACCAGGTTGTGTCCAACTCGGGGATCAAGGAGTTCTGGGATGGATTTGAGGACATCACCAGTGAGTTGCAGTCGTAGTAGATAGCTGCTTACAACCAACAACTGAAACGGGACTGTCATTGATTAATAATGATTGATTCAGTCTGACTAAATTCTTCATGCCTGTTCAGAGCGGCCCAAGTCCAAGGATGGAGAACCTATGGTGTACAGACTGAAGGACTGGCCATCTGGAGAGGAGTTCATGGCCCTCATGCCCTCCAGGTAAACATACACCCTCAACACAGTAACATGCAATTACTGTACCTTTGGTGCTGGGCTGTGGAATCTTGAGCTTTACATCCAAAAATACAAATCATAGTTCAAATGTCTTTAAAGAGCAAAAGTCTAAAGAATACAAACAATACAAGAATGACTGTTAGGCCCATCTAAATGAGAAGTTTTTTGCAGGTACGATGACTTGATGAAGAACCTGCCACTGCCAGAGTACTCCGATCCAGAGGGCAACCTCAATCTCGCCTCCCACCTGCCATCTTTCTTCGTCAGGCCAGATCTGGGGCCACGACTCTGCTGTGCCTACGGTAAGAGGGAAATTATTTGTGACATTCATCATTTCACCTTAATTCTTAATGAATTTGAATAGTTGCTATTTAAAATGTATGCAGTTAGAATCCTCTGTCATTTTCTTCATGAATCAGTTGTCTGTCCTCCTCTAGGTGTAGCTGCATCTCAGGACCAGGACTTTGGGACTGCCAACCTCCATGTGGAAGTGTCAGACGTCGTGTCTGTTCTGGTCTATGTTGGAGTCGCCAAAGGCAATGGAGTCCTGTCCAAAACGGGTAAGACTGTCATTCATATAATGAACTTACAAACAGGCTGGACTGACACAAAGATATTTTCAGTTACGGTGGGTGTAAAGTATATATAGATATATACTGTCTGTACTGACTGTTTGTAGGAGTGTTGAAGCGTCTGGAAGAGGAGGATCTAGATGAGGGGGTTCGGAGGAGGCTCAAAGACTCGAGTGAGACACCGGGGGCACTGTGGCATATCTACCTCAACAGGGACATGGACAACGTCCGAGAGTTCCTGCACAAGGTCAGCACTCTGATAAGCACATTCAGTAACTGCTACAGCTTTAAATGGAATTGTAGTTAACTTCAGTACAAGTATTGACCTTCCAACCCAATTCTCCCTTCCACCCCCCACCCCACCTCACCCAATCACCACCATAGCTCTGTAAGGAGCAGGGATTGGAGATGTCGCTGGACCAGGACCCAATCAGAGAGCAGGGCTGGTATCTGAGCAGGAAGCAGCGTCAGCGGCTGCTGGATGAGCATGGAGTTCAGGGCTGGACTGTAGTTCAGTTCCTGGGAGACTCTGTCCTTATACCAGCTGGGGCTATGCACCAGGTATGTAGTATACACACATGCACACACAAAAACTCAGGGATCACCTCACTGGTAAGATCACATCACCAGAATACATTAGTGAGCTGGACTGCATACTACAAGATGTTAATTGTTATGTTTTATGACCTGATCCTTTGATTCTGTGTCTTTACTCTCTGAGTTGGCTTCATGGTGTCACAACACCCTCTCCCCCTCTCTGTCTGTCAGGTTCAGAACCTCCACAGTTGTGTTCAGGTCATCAATGACTTTGTGTCTCCTGAGCATGTGGCCAACTCCTTCCATCTGACCCAGGAGCTCCGGCCCAGTAAAGAAGAGGTCAACTACGAGGATAAACTACAGGTGACAGACTGCCGCTCAGTCTCCTGTCAGTCACCACTGCATCATTAAAATGCTTTTCTGACTTATTTGACTGGTTAAGATTTCTCACATTAACATTATCAGTATTAATTAGGCAGGGCAGCATTCTACTTAACTTACTGAGCACTTTATTAGGAACATCATGCTAACACTAGGTAGTTCCTCTCTTTGCTGTGGATTCCTCCAGATGTTGGAAACTTTCCTCTGAGATTCTGCTCCATGTTGACATGATGCATCACATCATTTCTGCTGATTTGTCAGCTGCACATTCATGAAGCCAACCTCCTGCTCTACCACATACTGGATTCAGATCTGGTGACTGGAAACCAGTTTGAGACTTTTTCTTTGTGACATGAAGCATTATCCTGCTGGAGGCAGCCATTAGACGATGGTAAACTGTGGCCACAAACAGTATGCCAAAAAACACTCCCCACACTCACCATTACACCATCACCAGCTTGGAACCAGGGATTCATGGTGATGATGCTAAATTCTGATCCTACCATCTGGGTGCCCCGCATGTGTGTCAGTATTAAATAAGGACAGACAGAATGGCAGAGTGAGTCACTGTCAGTGATGTTTTTCGGACAGTGAGTGAGTCTGTTCTTTGTCCGCTCTTCACACAAACTCATCCTCATAGAGGGAGTTGTAAATGAGATGTGAGTCACTCTCCATCTTCTGTCTGTCTGTCTGTATTCAGGCTGCTAGGTAGGAAAATGTAGAGCTCAGCTCTGTTTGGTTCTACTCTGCAAGACAGGAGAATCATTCTGTAAAGGAACAATACTGTTAACAGAAAATAATGTTAATTTGATTAACCACAACTTTAAAACCAGTAACAGATTTTAATTTTGTGGCTGAATGGTACATACACTTTACATACAGTATATATATATATATATATATAATATATACTGCATATATAAAACCAGTAACTAGTTTTAATGTTGTGTCAACAGTAAATGCTGTGTTCAGTCAGACAGAAATATCAGTGTGGTTAGTCCTGCCCTGAGCACCAGCGGCTCTCCTGCTGTTACAGCTGCCCAAACAGGCTTCGGCTGTCAGAGAGGAAATAATCCTCCTGGCTCTATAACACTGATACTGGCAATGTTAAGTGCACAGGTAATTACAAATATACACTAAATTGAACCTTATATAATCTTGTAGCACTCAGATGGTGACGGAAGTCAAACAGTGATGATCTTGATGATGAGTATCATCTCCTTTTTTTTCTATTCTATTCCTGCAAATGTCTTTCTAAATAATGTGCTCTCATCATCATTCATTTGTTTTAAATGCTCTCACATCAAGTCCAAGATACATGCCAAAAATGGTGAAATTAAAATAAACTGTTGTTGAGCTCACTTTAGCCAAAAGGTATTTAGGGTATTGTTCAGCCATTTTAATAGATCTCTGAAAATATTATCATACATTACTGATTATAGATTACTATAAAAAAATAATAATGTAAAATGCATATTTGTGCAGGAGGACTATCTATTTTGTTTCCCATCACTTAGACTGAGTGCATTATGAAGGGATTTGTTTACAGGCAGTGTGAGCAGGAGAAATGACCACAGCAAGAAAACCATGTTTCTAATAGTCACTTCAGGTACACAGTTTGTAGTTCCTGATTGAAACAGGAGGCTGCTCCAGCAGGATGCACACCAACCAAAAGGGCCATTGGTAATGAAACTGTTGTGGAGTTGGTACAGCTATATAAACACTCTTCCTTCCTCTTCCTCCTTAGGTGAAGAACATCCTGTACCACTGTGTGAAGGAGGCAGTGAGCACCTTGAAGAGGAGCATCTCTGAGGAAGACGACGAGGAAGAGAACTCATGACACTCCCTCGGCCTTGTCCACACCCTCCACAGAGGGACACGACTCTCACCAGTACCTCCACCTCACCGCACCCTCCACTTCACTTGGAGGACTGTGTAACATGACCACAAGAGGTGGTTGGGACAGAGCTGGTCTAGTGACCCAAGGGACCTCTTGGTGTGAGCTCCACCTGCATCACATCCAAATGGCCAGGGAGAGGCTCACCAACCTCCATCATCACCCCCAATCTTCAGTGCCAATAGGACACAAAGACAAGACCAGAGGGCCACTGGACTGACAGGGATAAAACCTCAGCTATCACCTGTTTACTGTTTTATAGACTCACAACACAGGGAGAACAGAGGAATTGTGGGAAAGAGAGAGAGACTTATTGAAGCCACTATGCTGGAGTGACACAGCTCTACAGACCTCCATCGAAACAAAACTGAACTCTTTAGTGTGACTGATGCTGAATCCTGCCAGGATCCAGTTCCCATGGAGATTCAAACTGTCCTGTAAGCAGCAGTGCACAGGTATGATGGAGACTGAGAGACACACTGAGCCCCCTACTGCTCTCTCACTGTAATCTGCTGTGGATTAGACAGGCCACAAGGTTTAATCCCTGTCTGTAGGAGCCCACATCACATCTTGAACTGAAGATTTCCTGATCACAACGGCATCACCAGCAGCAAGCAGCATCAGAATCAAAACTGTCATCTCTGATGTTTAAAAAAAGAATTTGAGGCAGGAAAATGCAAAGCCGAAATCTCAGATGTTTCAGTCAGCAGTCTCTGCTGCTCCTTCATTTGCTGTTCCTTCTGTAATTTGTCTGTTCTCGTCCTTTTTTCTAGTTCCGTCTGTCTGTTGATGTTTTTTTTCTTAATTTTCCTTTTCATACCAACATTGTTTCATTTCCTCTGTGAAGATGTATTTATTTTCTAACTCTGTGATGATGCGGTGTTAATGAGACAAAAAAGCAGTCATGTAAATGTGACTTGTACAGTTTCTTTTTTTTCCTTCTTTTTTTTTGCTATGTGGTTTTCTGTTGTAATACGGCTCTACTGTGATGGAGGACACACACACACACACACACACACACACACACACACACACACCAACTAATGCCTGTAACTTTGGGAAATGTTGATGCTCTACAGTCCTCATGCCATAAATACATTTTTCTGAAAATGAACTGCCAAACTATTGTAAAGACTGTGTAAAGTTGTATTATGTAAAGAAAAAGAAAATGGCTTATACACACAGCATTTTATTAAAAAAAAGTATTCTCTGTAAAATGGAAACACAAAAAATATGTAATTTATTTATGAAAATAATTGTTGTTTTTTGTTTTGTTAAGATTTACTATGGTGAACTTTTGAAGTTAAAAGATAAAATAATGAAAAACTGTAATGTGTAAATATATACTTTCACTGAAGTATTTTTTTAAAACATGGCTTGCTTCAATTTAAAATTTTAAAGTGCAAGTGTTACATGCTTTGTACATTGAAGTTCAAAGGGGTTTTACATTTTCCATTAAAAATGGATTTATCAAAAGTTTGGTGTTGTGTTGTTGATGCGGAGGCTCAGGTAGGATTCCCACTCTCCTGGAATGTGGAGAGGAGTTGATGAACAGCAGAGCCACAATTCACTTCATCCAAATCCACAATTTTTATTTGTTTATTTTAGCTCAGTAGTCTAGAGTCCATATTTACAGTGAAACACTTTACAACAACACTCTTTATTCCAAATTAAGTCACAATGTTGAAGGCTCATATTAATGATCAATGTGAACACTAGAAGTGATCACAGCAAGCAAAAACGGTTTTAATGGACTAGGGGTCTGTTTGTTGTTTTACAACACAAATATGAACTTCTCCTATCCTGCAACTTGCATTGTACGAGCATCACCCCTGGATGGTGCTGTCACTCAATGTTAGGTGTGTTTCCAGTGGCAGTGTTAACACCTCCAACTCTGAAATATGACATCTTGCTTAACTTGATGGACAGCAGACAAAAGGAGAAAAAAAGATCAAATCAAAACAGAGTGTTTGGTGAAGCATCTATTAGATATTTTAGTAACTGATGCCCATGATTAACAGGCACTTCAACCAAGCAAAGCAGCCTTCTTTTGTTCAAATTTAGAGGACACCACCAGTCCTGGAAACTGGTTCAGGTCTCTGAGTTTTGAGCACATGATGGAGTACTGAACCCTCTGGAAAACTGGAGACGGTCTGAAAAGGAGGTGCAGGTTCACTCATTTTTAGGGTCTGAAATGAGATGCAGCATGTAAGTTAATGCTGTACAATTTCTCAGCAGGTTGGCAGGATGTTGGAAAACAATCTCTGGCTCATGGTATGACCATGACGGAAGCAGGACAAACGTGTGCAACTGCATATAAGCCGGTTCTCAGTGGCCTCCATCGTCAGGACATTCAGAGAAGAAAACAGGTAAAACAACTACGATTTTTGGTTCCAGAAAGTTACAGTACAGCTAAAGTATTCAGTTGAATGTCTCAGCAAATAACTCCACTAAAACTCTAGAAGGGGGACAGAGAAAAAATCTGTAAAAGTGTATTGCACAGTTTTAGGGGAAACTTGCCAATCCAGTATTAAAGCATGTACACCTCTACCAAATTTATCTTTTTGTAGAATTGAAAGACGGCCATGTGAGGGTTGAAGGACACTTATACTCTCACAACAGGGGACTGTCGTTGTTGATAACAGTGTGAGTCTGTTCACAATTGACTGTGTCTGCAACAACCAGATAAGGATGAACAAGCCAATTGAGTGCCAGAAAGAGTGACACTCAGAATGCGAGAAATAGCAACAATATCAATATGTGCAAGTAAGTGTAAACATTTCCAGTAAATCTACAGCACTAACATTTATACTGTAGTGTATCTAAAGCAGCACATAAGTACAGACACATGAAATATATGACCGAAACCCCCACACCCAGGAAAATCTCCTCCAGTCAACGGATGCTGCGTGTGATGATACAAGAGTGGAATCTTTTCGAGGCTGGATTTCTTTCCCTGTTGTTTAGCAAGGGACGGGACTACCTCTGAAGTTATGTGGCCTGACCTAGCCCAGAGGCATGATGCTGAAGCAGAATAAATGACCAACATTACTTTCTGTAATATCATATAACGCAGTTTTAATGCTGCAAGATTTCTGCTGTGTTTTGCATGTATTTATGTGGTGTTTAAAGATTGCTGATTTGTGTTTATGCATTAGCTGGCTTTAAATGTCTGATGGCAGTGTTTTGTTTTGGGTAAAGTTAAAATAGTTTTGAATCAATCAAGTCAAAGGTTTGTGAGTATAGCCTGGGGATTGTGTTTACTGTTTTGAGAAAAGGAGAAGGAATTTGAGGAAATATGTTCTAACAATTCAGAGAAACTGTAAAGTTTAATCTTTAAACAGTCGTTCTTCACTTTTTCACCTCTCTCCTGTCAGATCTGCTAAAATTCACTGGAGCTAGGATCAAGTCAGGTATCACAGGTTTTTAGTCCAGTGGTTTACTGGGCTAAATACTGCAAAACAAAGGTCACCAATTTTAAACTTTTCATGTAATTATCAGATATACACTGAGGCGAAAGTAGCTGTACTCACAACTGAAGTTAATCTTTGCAATTACTTTACTGTTTTTTGTCTTCCAGAAAGCAGATCAGCATCTTAACACTGTTACAGAGTAACAAAGACAACAGTAATGTGACTCTGAACAGATAATCATAGCTGTATGAATGAACAGCTATGAGTGACTGTGAAATCCGTAGTCTGAAGAAGTTTATAGTTCAATGTGACTGAAACATCTATAGTTCAATCCTTTTTGTATTTTGCCCCCATATCAGCATTAACACAATCAATGCCCGTATAAACACAGATGAAACATGGTTTTCTTTCTGTGGTCATTTCTCCTGCTCAAACTGTTAACAAATCCATTCATAATTCACTTTCCATCTAAGTGACATTCCACAGTCTTCCTCCATGTATTCTGAAGCTTATCCAAAGCTAATTTGGTACCTGAGCAGTCTGAGATAGTGCTCAGAAAATAAAAAGGGAATCATCACTGAAGCCAGCAGGACATCTTTCACAGAACAATAAAACATACGGAAATTTCCTGTGAATATCTTAGTTTTGTTAATTTCAACTTAATTCAACTTAGAATGTCTATTTTCAGACTACTTCAAAGCCCATAAACATGAGTTGTTCTAAGTTAAGGTCTTTTGACTTGAAATGATGAATTTAAGAACCTGCTGAAAGTTTACTCAGTCTTTAATGTATGTGAAGGTAAGTGAATTTAGTCCTTACCCTATACACCTTTATCTAACAAAGGCACTGTGAACAGCCTCACATATTGTCTTTGTGCTGAGTCTGGTACAAGGTGGCTTCAACTGCTGCAGTTTTAACTATGTCCTGTCAAATGGAGTCAAAGAAAAGTAGTCAACTGAGAAAATGTAAAGAAAAGTATGTGTGTAATGCCTGCCTACACAATCAAGTCAACTTAATATCTTATGTTTTGTGACCATGTTAACAGGTTAGAATCTCACTCACCACAGGCCACGCAGCTGCTGCACGTCATCTAGTTTTGGCATCTCACCTACTTTTCATGTGATGCATGTGGTTCTCAGTAAAAACAGACAAAAAAGATCTGTTAATAGTCATACTGACATCACATTGTTTTGTGTATATTAATTTTAGATTATGTATTGTAACAATGATAGGCAAAATAAACTGTAGCTTCAGCTAGCACCTCTGACTGTAGAAACTCTATATGTTATATATTGAGTTGACTTGTTTTATACTATGTTGTGTCAGAAATTTTTAATTATTTACAAATTATTTACTTCAGTTCACATCAGGTAACACTACTAGATAACATTAATTCAATAATGATGTTTATGCTTTTTACAGTCAATAAATAATAGCTACAACTACACTAACTGGTGTGTGAACTATTCCCAAACAGTATGTTGCAATTCACCCTTGAAAGCCTCCATTGCAGGCTAACACACAAAGCTAGCCTGCCTCAGCTGGACTCCATGCTAAGTGACCAGCTAAGGGAAATGTGATAGACTCACAGTTAGCAACCCCAGGAGCCTCATGTCAGGAATTGATGACGACTCAGACTGGTCTGTAAAAATTATGCCAACAAAGGTAGTGCACTACTGGTTGCTGCACCACTCCTGCTAGCTCATAGCATGTACCAATACGCTATGCAAATTAGCTGCTGACAAGTTGCTCTGGAAGTTGTTGTCACCCAAGAAAGCAAGATGGTGTGTTTTCAAATAAAACACACCATCTTGCTAGTCCACCCAGGCATGTTGCCAGTCACAGCTGACATCCTCAAAAATAAAAGCAAAAACCAGAATGTCACACCTCTGGGGAGCAGGCCACATGCAGTGAGTACCAAGAGGCAGGACCACACACACAGATATCCCCATCATTGTTTTTTGCCAGCTATTTAAGATTTTTTATCTCAGTCAAGAACACAATGCTGCTGAGATCACTAATCGAGCTTGTGGCATTCCCTGCCATTTGCCTTACCCACAGACGCCATCTGGTCTGTCAGCACACTCTAGTAAGGACATGGCAGCATTCATTCCATAAATTCATTCATTCCATAAATTCATTCATTCCATAAATTCCCATGGTGACATACCTCACTAATGCTACAGTTGTAACCTTAAATTTTGTCTAGAGCAGCTGCCACAGATACAACTGGATGATGTTAAACAGCAATCATACTAAAAAGAAGAATAAACACGGAGAATTATAATATACATAACTAGATTTTTTTTTAAGTTTTCTGAAGAAAATTTGTGTGAATACTGAAAGCAGTCATAGCTTGCTTGAAGCTGCTACAAGTTGCTTGCTTGCTCTTTGCTGTTCAGTTTTCACCATGTGGTGGTGCTTCCTCAGATTAACACACCAACTGCCATTGGGGGAAATTGGAATTTAGTAGAATGACAACTTAGGTTGGAGACCGGAAGAGCCAGGGTTCGAACCACCAACCTTCAGACTGTTAACCAACGCTTTATCTATTAAGCCTATAATTATCATTAATTATAACTGCCCACATAAGTATATTGATGAAAATGAGAACATATACCAATCTTCGGTACACAGACTTCAAAATAAAGCTTTTTAGCTGTGATTTTAGTATTTTCTGTTAGCGCTTGGTTAACAGAGAATGAGAACATACAGCATGTGTCCACACTCCCATTCAGTTGTGATTTAAACATTTTTTATATATACAGCAAGAATATACAGAATATACAGCATCTGAGACATTGTACGATACTTGTTAGCTTGATTCTCACCACATGGTGGCGTGCTGGTACCACTTTTGAGAATGTGTAGCACTGATATGTGCTGGAGCTGTTCACCACTCCACCAGTCTTGTAGCTTTAATAGTTTCTGAGCTATTCAGCATATGTTTCATCATGTTGCGCTCATTTCATTAAAAAATGTATATAAAGATGTCAGCACTAAATTTCATAGCCTAAGTTGACAGCATGCTCTCAACTCTTGACAGCTGGCAGTCAAAACGTTTTGCAATATTTGTTAGCTCAGTTTTCAACACATGGTGGCACTACTTCATATTCACATAATAATACTGTGTCAATGGGAGCATGCACCAGGGATCAAACTGCTGACCTTGGGGTTGGTAACCAAACGCCCTACCTGAACACTACAGCTCCTGACACATGCCTGATGCAGAAAATGAGTACATGTAACTATATGTGGTAAATGTACTCAAGAATAAATCTTTTTAGCTGTGATTTTAGGATTTTCTGTTAGCGCTTGGTTAGCTGAGCATGAGAACATACAGGATGTTAATGAGAGCTGGACTGTGACTTACCGATCAATTAAGGTTTACACCTCAAATATGAAGCCTCAGTGGACTTATATGTTTACATGATGCTTGTAGCTTCATTTTGATGCAAGTTATGTGTTTATTGACAGAAATTTGTGCTACTGGGAGCAGTAGAGCGATTTGATTCCAGCTCTAAAAAATCCACTTAAATGTTGGAAGTTAAAATGTAAAACTGGAGCTGGAAGCTTAAGTGCATTAGATGAAGAAACAGAGCAGTGTGTATGTGTGTTTGTGTCTAGGCCACTGAGAACCTGCTTAACTTTGGTTGCACATGTTGTCTTGCTTCTCTCATAGTCATGCCATGAACCAGAACATGATCTATGATCATTGCTCTTGGTCTTCCTCATCTTCGTCCTCTTCCTCCTTGTCCACCACCTCTGACATGCACTCCTCTTCCTCTTCTGTCGTTGCACTCCATTGTTGAAATCACAATCCAACTCACACATGCCACTTGTATTTGAAATGGCTTATATCCTGTTTACTGAATGGGTTCCAGACATCACTGATTGAACACATGAGTGCTCAGTTTTGAATGGTGGTGTGTTAACAATGACAACAAGAGTGTTAGTTGTGTTTAACTTTTGGGGCCTGTGTGTGTCATTCTGGGTCAAAGTGCACCACACTGCAAAATGTGTTTTGTGAATGAGAATGTGAGTTTTGCAAAATGGGTGTTTCAGATTTGCAAATTGTGTCTAACCAGATGAACAGTGTTTAAAGTTTTGCCAACTGTGTGATTGATTTGATGACGTTATTTTGGTAGTTGACACTTTAGTTTAGAAAATGGGGTTTAGTGTTTTGGCAATTCAGAAAAACTGTAATGTGAGAGCAGAGGAGGTCTTAATGACCTAATGTCCATCACCTGTGCACAGGCAGCTGCAGTAAGCTGGCCCTGAGTCAGTCACACAATACTGAGGGGCGGGTTGGTGCACCTCTGGAACTTGTGGTATTGATTAAAAAAAACATAACTGCTATCAATGAAATCTGGTGACTATCAGCACCAGAAGACTTTAGTGAACACAGACATATTTCATTTGTGTAGATAAAGTGAAAAATGTTGCAGTTTAAAAAACTGCCTGAGAGGCTGCTACCAGAAAAATTGTAAATGCTATGGCTTAGCGAGTCACATTTGTCTCAAAGAGGAAAGTTTTAAGCCGACTCTTAAAGGTACAGAGGGTGTTTCTGCCTCCTGGACCAAAACTGGGAGAAGGTTCCACAGTAGAGGAGCCTGATAACTGAAGGCTCTGTCTCCCATTCTACTCCTGGAAACTCTGGGAACCACCAGTAAACCAGCATTCTGGGAGCACAGAGTCCTAGTGGGATTGTAGGGGACTATGAAATCTTTAAGGTAAGATGGAGCCTGACCATTTAGGGCTTTGTAAGTGAGGAGGAGGATTTTGAATTCTATTCTGGATTTGACTGGGAGCCAATGTAGAGAGGCTAGCACAGGAGAAATATGGTCTCTTTTCCTAGTTCCTGTCAGTAATCGATGCTGCAGCATTTTGGATCAGCTGCAGAGTCTTTAGAGACTTGTTGGGGCAGCCTGATAATAATGAATTACAGTAGTCCAGCCTGGAAGTAACAAATAGCATGGACTAGTTTTTCTGTATTCTTTTGAGACAGAAAATGTCTAATTTAGGTGATATTACACAGGTGAAAGAAGGCAGTCCTAGAATTTTGTTTTATATGTGAGTTAAAGGACATATCCTGATCAAAGATGACTCCCAGATTCTTTACAGTGGAGCTGGGAGCCAGGGCAATGCCGTCTAATGTAACTACATCATTAGAAAATGTATTTCTGATGTGTTCAGGACCAAGTACAATGACTTCAGTTTTATCTGAGTTCAGTAATAAAAAATTGCTTGTGATACAAGTTTTAATGTCCTTAAGACAAGCCTGGAGTTTGGCTAGATGATTGGTTTCATTAGGCTTCACTGACAGATAAAGCTGTGTATCATCTGCATAACAATGGAAATTTATGGAGTGTTTCCTGATAATATTGATAATATTATTGAAGAGGACTGACCCTTGTGGAACTCCATGTCTAACTTTTGTGTACATGGAGGAGCAGTTGTTAACATGTACAAACTGAAGCCTATCAGATAGATAGGACTTAAACCAGTTTAGTGCAGTTCCTTTAATACCAATAAAGTGCTCCAGTCTCTGTAAAAGGATGTGATGGTCAATCGTATCAAAAGCAGCACTGAGATCTAACAAGACAAGTACAGAAACAAGTCCGTTGTCTGATACGACTGGGAGGTTGTTCATAACTTTTACAAGTGCCGTCTCTGTGCTGTGATACAACCTAAATCCTGACTCAAAAACCTCAAATAAACTATTATCCTGTAGAAAGTCGCACAACTGTTTTGCAACTGCTTTCTCCAGGATCTTAGAAAGAAAGGGGAGGTTAGATATAGGTCTGTAATTGGTTAATACATCTGGATCTAGAGTGGGCTTTTTTAGAAGAGGTTTGATTACAGCTGTTTACAACTGCAGCACATAACCTGTTACCAAGGACAGATTTAACATATCTAATACAGGACTGCAGCCTAGTTGGGATGGGGTCTAAGAGACAGGTTGAAGGTTTAGATGCTGAGATAATTGATGTGAGCTGGGGTAGGTCAATGGGAGAAAAGGAGTCAAGGTTAGGTTTTGCAGCTGAGTCTATGGATCCTGTGTTTTGGCATAAATCAGTGCTGGTTCAAGGCAGGATGTGATTAATGTTATTTCTAATGGTAGAAATTTTATCATTAAAAAACAATGTGAAGAGAAATGTGTGTAACCAACTGTAAAGACTATTTTCCAAACCTTAACCATACTGTAGTTCTAATGTGTGGATACTGACATCCTCAAAAGCAATGTGACTGAATTTCCAAAGCTCTGTCTGGAGATAAGCTTGGTTAATCCTGTCCCCAAATCTTTGTTTATCAGTGATTGGTGTCTCAGTTTTTCTGTCCATTTCATGTTTTCTTTGCTCTGTGTTTGCTTTGAAAAACTGGAGATCACATTTGAGCTTTTGGCTGCTTATGCATTTGTGTGTGAGACCAAGGGGGTGGGGTGGGGGTGGGGTGTAGTGCTGACATGACTAATGCTGGGATCAGGTCCCATTCATACTTCCAAAGCTGAACTGGAAACACACATAATATCCAGCTCTCCATTATATAAGCTGAAACTGCGCCTCCTGGCACTGTGTGTGTGATTTTGTTTTACTATATTTGTGGTGTCAGAAACCCAGGAACCCACTATGCTTGTTGGATCAGACAGCTTCATGAGGATCAGAGAGCTGGACCCCATGAGACTTGGTTTTAGGGTTTGGGTTAGAATTAGGTTTAGGTTGGGGACAAACATTCAGCTGTGATGGTTAAGGTTAGTGCAAGGGGCTAGGAAATTCATTGTCAATGATTGGTCCCCACAAAGATAAGTGTACAAGGGTGTGTGTGTGTGAGTATGAGTGTGTGTGTGTGTGTGTGTGTGTGTGTGTGTGTATGAGAGAGAGAGACAGGTTAACTAGAGTATACAGAGGCAGAAGTTCACCATTGAGTTCAGACAGAGGTCACTCTCTCCTCTCTCCCCTTTTTGTCTGTTTGTCTCTGCAGCTCCCTCTTCCCTTTTTTTGCCATTCATTTTATTGTCTGCCTTTTCTCTACTTCTTTTCTGTTGCTTCTACTTTCTTGTTCTTTCTTTCTTTCTTTCTTTCTTTCTTGTATCCTGCTTCCCTCTCTCTGCATCTCCCTGGAACTCCAGTTGGTGTTCACTTTCTCAGTGTTAATAACTTTTTAACAGGATTCATTATTTGCTTATTTGCTGACTACTTGTCTTCAAACCACAACAACTCAGGTGTGTGTGTGTCTTTCCTTTCTCCCAAAGTAGAAGTGTGTTCAGGGTTCAGCTATAGGTCAGTTGTGATATAACTCCACCCACCCATATATACACACACAAATACTACTGCTTACTACTACAAAGATTACACCATATAATGCATTTTTAAGTTAATTTAATATATTTCATAATATCATCATGTTTGAAGTTGCATATATTTCACACTAGTATTATTATATATAGTATTATATAGTTTTATGACAGTGTGAGTGTGTGTGACCAGTGAGGCAATGATTTGCATCCAGCATAGATACATTCCTTTTCTGAATTCTCTTTCTCTCTTTCTGTGTGTGTTACAGACTTGTTACAGCAGTCGATGTGTACAAACAGAAACTGTTCTTCAAAGCTGAACGACGCGTCATAAATCGTGTGTGTGGACAACAGGCAGCTTCCTGCTGCTCCTCCCTGTCTGAGGCACTAAGCAGAGCCTCAGTCAAGTGACATCCTGCACAATCCTCCACAGACAATTCCACATATACCTGCAAAAATGGCCAGTTCACACTGACAGCTTCTATTGTACATTTCTAATGGTGACCTGTGAGCATGAATTCCTGGCTTAAACTCACAGGGAATCATCCCCAGCAGGGAGCAGTGCTGTTCTAATGGTTGGAGAAAAGGTGAATGGAAGATTTCAGCTTTGCTTCCTGGATAACAGGGTATGTGTGAAAGGGGAAAGTGACAGAGCAGTGCTTTGCCTCTCCCTCCAATAGATCAGACTGTGAACTACAAATTTGAGCCTTGTCTATATGCAGTCACTGTGCCATCCCCTCTGAAAATACTAATAACTAAATGAAAAACACAAGGAACAAAGCAAAGGTAAAGTGCATTTATTTAAGTACTATACTTAATTACAAATTTGAGGTATTTTACTTTAGTTGAGTATTTGGTTCCTTGTCTGGACTAAGTATTTTACTTATAAGGAAAATACTGTCCTTTGTTCTCCATTCCATTCACCTGAAAGTTACTTCTCACTCAGGATTTAGCATTGTGCAATGTTAAAGATTACACTATAAGAACTCTCCATAAGAACTTTACATCGGTTATAACGAGCACTGTACGAGTGCTTTTACTTTTCATACTTTAAGTACATTTAGATTATATTTCTGTACTTTCACTAAGGCAGGATTTTGAATACAGTATTTTTTTTTACTTGTTTACTTATACTGTTGTTTTGGTACCTTTACTTAATTATAGGATTTGATTACTTCCTTCACCACTGTTAATAGCTAAATGTATCCTCAGACTCCCTCTTGAGTCCTGTATCAGCATCAGAGCAAATATGAATAGAACTAGGAGCAACTCTTAGGGGGCAGGGCCCTCACGAGGTTCAAATATTGTTTGACTGTTCAAATATTGATGCAACAAAACAGTCAAAACAGTATTGATTCAGCCAACAATGAAAATTTTACTAATAACATAATATTCTTAAATCGCATATCAAAACAATTAATTTTAGGTGTGAAGGTCATCAATAGTTTATTTCATTACAACCTCCTCACCTTCTGTTTGAAGCACACACTTTCTTTTATAAATGTGTCTCTAGGGCCAAGCTGAGTTAACCTTGATGACATCACTATGACATCATCTTGGTTATTTGTTTAAACTTTTCTTATATGAGAGTTTAACATCACACAGATGCACAGCCCTCCCGATTCTTCCATCAGATCACTGTCTGTGGAGGTGCAGCCTCCTACTGTGTCTTCACCAACATGAACTCACTTAGGGCTTACTAACAACAGCTGTCTGCCTGTGTGTGTGTGTGTGTGTATGTGTGTGTGTGCAACATACCTCCATTTGGCTGACTGAAGCTTGCTCCCAGTGAAAATGAACCACAGGTGCTTGTCTCTCACATGCCGACAGAGGTCTCCAAGACTGATTTCTGACCTCAGCCTCACATTCCTGTTGCCTCCTGGTTTATTCTACATACTTTACATTTCAACACAAAAAATGCCTGAAATCGCGTGCCTGGGTTACTGACTAACAAAAAAAGTAACTGTATACCTATAGCTCTGAGGAGGTATATTGGTTCTTTGTGTCATCAGAATCTGGAGAACAGAACATTAGCATGCACAGATGTTGCAACAATAATGATTCTTGCAAAAGAAAGATAATGTGAATTTGAAAGCTTCATTGCAAAAGTCTACTGTTTATCAGCCTGACTCTCCGAGGGCTCAGAGGCTGGAGATTTCTACAGCACATGAACACACCTTTCCAAAACATGTCATCTCCTGCACATTCTCACACTACAAAATGCAAAAAATATTATTCTAATATTATTGCCTTCTAAAATATTCTAACACAATAAAGCAATCAGTGTACAAAGTCTCACAACACTGGAGAGTGCTCCCTTTAAATATTTTCAAAGCACAGGTACAGTTAACAGTAAACAGCATCACCCTGTTCATGTTACAAATTAATCTAGTGGAAAGTGTGTTTGCATGTATTTCACTGGCCAATGCAGTACCTGATCAGATGAAATGACACACTGTGTTGCAGAAGACACTGTGCCATGTTTGACTATTATACTTTGATTTGTTTTCATTTCAAGTCAGGATGGGACACTGATGGTCATTATAAAATGTTTTACAGATAATCTTGGGTTATATCTAGGTGTATGTAAATTTTTATCGAGAGTCAGGATGAAGAATATTTCACTGCGGAAGTTAGTTATAGTTATTTTCCATCAGAAAGTGGAGAAAAACCTAAAGAAAACCAAGGACACCAAGTTTCATACCTATAAATATGAGTTTTCTATGGTACCACAGAGAACAAAACATTCAGTAGTGTATGATCTTATTGCTGTTAGACAGGTGTGTATTAATATTTCCACACATGCTTTGATGTTGGTATCCATTTCTGCCTGCTCTGTAAATCAAAGAGTTTGGCTCCTATAGCCAGTTTATCAACCAGTTTAGATGTACTAGGATCCAGTTTGGACTTGAACCTGAGAGACTGCATAAGTTACTTTTGGGGAAAATTTCAGCCCAGAGACCAGTTAACTGGGGACAGAGTGTGCAGTTGGGGACATTATTTTTGGGTTAGTAGTTGAAGTAACGGATAGACAAGTAGTAGTTATGGTTAGGGTTAGTCTCTAGGAAATTAATGTAAGTCTATGTAAATTCCCCAAAAGTGACTGAAGTAAATGAGTGTGTATGTGTGTGTGGGGGGGGGGGGGAGGGGGGGGCTGATATGACAGAAGAGGGCCAACAGAGGTAACGGGGTTAACAGGGAAGTGGGCATTGGATGTTGGGCTACGTGGAGAGGGCTGGGGTAAGATTGGGGTGAGGGTTTAAGTTGAGGGCAGAGGGACAAGAGAGGGGAGAAGTTGTGTGTGTGTGTGTGTGTGTGTGTGTGTGTGTGTGTGTGTGTGTGAGGGTGGAGGACAGACGAGAGACTGCCTGTGTGTTTCTGTCCTCTGAACAACCTCCTCTGCTCTTACACATGAATGAGAGGCGCCCATGTTGTTAGCATGTGTTACAGGTGGAAGCCTTTGTATGTGTAGCTAAATGATAAATAAAAATTGTTTTCACACTAAGGTACCATTTCAGTTTGTCTGACTCAAGTTCAGAGTTGACCAGTGTCTTTGCTAATAATGGTCATTACTTGAAATATGTTAAGATAGACTGTATAATGGTGACCTATAGAGTTTTCTTGTAAACAATCAAAAGTTCTGTTTATATTAATTGTTTCAAAAATGAATTGAGTGTCCCTGATCTGTAACACATTAAATGCATTTCAAAACATGTGCAAAGCTTATATTATACTTCTAGATCCTTTCTCCTTTTTTCCATCTGCTGTACTTAAAGGGGAACATTCAGCAAAATGACTTTACAGCATTTAACATCATGTAGCTAAATCAAAACACACAACATCTTTTCCAGTTTTGCAAATGAAGATCATTTACCACTTTAGCTAGTGCTGTTTCAGTAGAGTAATGGGTCCTGAAGGCAGACTGAAAAGGTCAAAAAAATAAAATAAAATAAAAAATAGGATTACCATTAGACAAGTGGCCTGAAAGCTGCTGAGACACAACTTTTTCTACAATTTTTGAATGGAAGGTTTGAAACAGACTGATTACTTAGAGACCCAGGATTAAGGTGTAGTTTCTTAAGTAAAGGTTTAACCATGGCATATTTAAAACTAGTGGGTACAGTGCCAGTTGCCAATGAAAAATGAACAGTATTCAGCACTCCAGGTCCCAAAACTGGCCAGAGATCTTTGGAGAGTTTAGCTGGCAGAGGATCAAGGAAGCAGGTAGTGGGGTTAGAAACCAATACCAGCTTAGACAATAATTCAAGAGATACAATTTCAAAATCAGTTAAGGCAGAAACAATCTGGGACTCAACATAGACTCTGAAGCAGGAGCTGGAGAGGAGGAGCTGACTTTGTATCACATCTATTTTACTGCAGAAAAATTCTAGAAAATCATGAGCTGTGTAGGGCAAGCAGCTTGAGAGGTGACTGCTTTTTGTTATTGATTCAGTTTGAGACATATGCTTTTCTAGCAGTGTAGAGTGCATATGTATATTTCAGCAAACACATTTGCGCTCCATTCTCGTACAGGCCTGCTTCAGAATATGTGTTTACTCTGTGAACCAGGGCATAGACATCTTTGACCATCTAGTTTTGGTGATAAGAGGTGCAACTGAATTTAGGAGACTAGACAGAGCTGTGTTGAAGTCATTGATACAGTTTTCAGCAGGGTGTGTCTTTGCAGTGGAATGGGTCAGAACCACTGGTAATCACTCACTAAGAGCAGTTAAAGGGACCAATGTGTCAAGTGGTAAATAGACTTGTAATGAGGACAGGCTAGTGTTGCATCAAATTTGATAAGTGGTTGGAGATAACAGAGGTGACAGGAGAGATAGTCATCTCTATCCCTTGAGAAAGAATCAGGTCAAGAGTGTTAACACTAATTGTAGTGTTAACAACCAGTCTGTACATGAACCTACTTATTGGAGTAGGTTCATGTACAGACTGGTTGAACCCAAAATTATCAATAAGTGTCAGAAAGGCTTTACTCAGAGGGTCACAGGTCTTATTTAGATTCATGCTGAAGTCACCCATAATTAGAATGTCATCAGTGGATGTAACTAGACCTGAGATAAATTCTCCAAATTCTTCTAAAAAATTGTGAATGGGGCTAGGAGGTCTAAAGAGTACTACAAGGTAGGGTGGAGTACCACAAGCTGATGGAGACAGTTTTAATACCACAGCCTCAAACGAATTAAAAGTGACATCAACAATAGAGGTAAAACTGAAAACAGACTTACGGGTTAACACCACACCACCACTTTGTTTAGTAACCTGAGCAACATGGTTACTGTTGTGAGGATGAGACTTCCCCAGTGCAGCTATGGTGGCCCAATTCATAAAACTGAGAGATAGGTGCTAATATCATCTTGCTGGTATAGCTGCTCATTTGCAACAACAGTATAACTGAACTAATTTAGAATTCAAATAAGGGTAGGAAGCAGGATAAGGAGATAAAACTCCAGTGATCCTAGTTTGTAAATGTAAATGTTTGATTCCCCAGAAGTCTGGGCATTGGTCTTCAGTCAGTTCACACCGTAAACACTGCCAGCACATATATTTACACATTCAAACACACACACACACACACACACACACACCTTCCACAGCCCTCACACACACCTTCCACAGCCCCTCACACCTGCAGTGCTGGGCTAGTAGCCATGGAACAGACTGTTGGTTTCATGCTCCACAACACTTTACCGGAACATTCTGCAGGAATCTAACTCCAGCTGGTGGAAATGCCACAGAGGGCAGGTGTGGCAGAGTGTGTGTAGGTCTTTCTCTTTGAGTGTGTGTGTGAGAGATACAGAGGATTTGTAATTGAGAACATATGCATGTGTTGTAATGCTTGATGAGACAGTCAGACAGAAAATGGGGAAGAGAGTGAGTGTAGATCATATCTCAGATGGATGAGATTTTGATCTGATCACGGTCACTTAAAGGTGAAATGAAAGATGAGTAAGACCATTTTAGTCTTGAGCTGAACATCAGATTTGCAAGATTTACCTGCATAGTGCCTGAGTGCTTGCATAGTTAATACATTTTCAAGGGAAAGACTAATTCATTAAGATGAGCTAGAAAACTGAACTGCATACCACATAAGCTTTATTTCAGCATGCACATATAAAGCTCCCCTGTTGGGTTTTCCTGTAAATGAACAAAGTTTACATTCAATGTTTCCAAACTCAACACACTGTGTGTGTCCTTGGGGTCTAACAAACACACTAAATATGTTTTCTTCCTCATAAAATTGCAAAGCCAATTCTTAAAGCAACAAAATGTAACCTTGATGATCAACAGCACCTCTGCAGCCACAAGGGGTGATTAATTCTGTTGGGCTCAGTGGCCAAGCAGTTAAGAGGTTTTCATGTACAGAAAACAAAGACTATCAGTCTCTTGACCAGAGTTCCGACTGCATAGTCCAACTGACTGGACTGAAACACGGCTGCGTCTACAAGAGTGTATGTTACCCATGATCCCCAGTTTCAGGAGAAGGAAGTGCTGTCGCTGTAACAAACAGTGTTGAAAAGACTGAGGAAGTCATGCTTTAGCCATGTCTCTGGTCAAGCTTTTGTTACAGGAGGACTGAAATGAAGTTGTGTGCCAGACCTTTGGCTGCTTTGCCAAGCAGCCTGGAAGTCAACAGGCAACAGTGCATGGCAGGGTGATGACTGCAAAGAGGAGGGGGATGGCGTGGGGTTGCTAGCAACCAGTGCTACAGCAAGGCACCTGCTGACAGGGGGCAACCCTGGCACAATTGTGTAGGCACAGCCCACAGTATTGATTTGGCTTTAGCTTTAGGATAGAAAGTAAACACACACCCACAAGCTAACTTGATGTGTAACCAACTCCCTGTTGGTTAGCTAGCCAGTTCCCATGCCAAAACAAGTTATGCTAGCAGCAAATCCATTTGTGGCAGGGATCCCTTTATAAAGTCAAAAACTGAGCGCTTGATGATCAAAATCTTTTACCTTGTTAAAATACATAAATACACACAGGTAGAACAAACTAAATCTTACAATTGTAGCATGAAAAAGGCTTAAAACTGGATGAAAATGCAAATTTATGACAGAGGTCCTGATATACAAATGCAAACCACTCAAAGACCTCTATCACTCTTCTGAGAGATAGAGGTTCCAGGACTGCTGATCATACAACACAGAGAGACTGTGAGGAGAAAATAAGGAGAGAGACAGGCACACAGCCTAGACACTCATGGGCTTGAGGGACAACAAACAAACGGGTAGATGCAGTGGTTTTCAGTTCACAGTAATCTCATTAGCAGGACCACGTGGATTATTCTGTACATACTAGGTTTACTTGAGTGATTGACACTAAAACTGACCCTGCTGGCAGGAGTGTGGTAATAGGTACACGGCATGAATTAAATAAAAAATAAGCCACTAACTGAAAGTTAGGGCATAGGAAAAGATAGGAAAAGACCCTGCAGCCTGTAGACTTCTAATTAACAGGATGCCTGCATTCTGGGAGTGAAGAGCATGGAATGGAATATAAGGTTTAACAAGATCAGGGGCAAGCCCATTCAGGATTTTGACTGTCATTAGAGGTAACATGGATAGCTTAGCCTGTATTACTTTCTCACAGTATTGTGTCCTTGATTTTTTCCTTTTTTCATAGTGTTCTTTCCACCATAACCCTCAAATTGGAAGCTGGATAAACACATTCATTCATTCATTCATTCATTCATTCATTCAACACAGTCAGATCAGAAACCACTATTCCATGGGATATAATCAAGTCAAGGGTGTTACCACTGCAGTATCTAGGGCTGATCAGAACTCCTGCTTAGCAACCAGCACACCTCTCCAGGTACTCCAGCTTAGTTCCATTACATTGTGTTAAGGTTACACCACATCCAGCTTACTTTAATGCCTGACCAAAACCACAGTCTTTCACTGACCTTTAGAACCTTTTTGTTTAAACCAACCACACTCACCCAAGACTGAGGATGTGAACCCTGTCTCTGCTGTCCAAGTCACACACTAAAATGTTTGATTAAGCATCAAGTTCTAATATTAGAAAACTCAATGTATGGTAATATCATTATCAATATTCTTAATCTGCTTGTCCAACACTTACATTCAAACCAGATGCGTCAGTATGAGTGCACTATATCATCAAGTGGAAATGTGCTTCTTTTTTTATACATATACCTATAGCTCAAGCTGGAACAGAAAACAAGAGGGACAGAGAAAGTGGTGTGTCTCCCTGCACCCTGTGTTACCCTGGATGAACTGCTGCTGAACTCTGCATGACTGTGGTCATGAAAAAGTCACACGTGCGCACACACACACACACACACACACACACACACACAGACAGGCATGCGTGTTCATGTTCTGGGGTTCCCTTACTGGAACATCTGCCTTTTTCATGACCACAGTCATTCACTGTGTGGGTGTGTGTATGTGTATGTGTATGTGTGTGTGTGTGTGATTGTTATGTATGTGTGAAGAGAGTGTTTAGGTGTAGCAAATGGTAGATCTGCACTCCGCTGCTGATCCAGAGAGAAAAATACAATGATCTGAGTGAACTATATCAGTGAAATGAATCATTTAGCTATTCTTAGAATACTTCCTCATTAAGCAATCAGCAAAGACTAGTTATAGGAAAAGATATAAGATGACAATACATAATAAAGTGAGCTTTAAAAGTGCTTGTGGGCAAATTTTGTTTTCTTTGGTCATAGCCAGGCTTGCAGTATCCCTTTGTTCAAGCTGTTGCCCTACATTTAATGGACAGATATGAGAGTGCCTTAAACTGAATAAGTCAGTACATTTACATACATTCAGGTAACCAGCTATTCAGAGAAATCAAGTTACACAGTTTATCAGCTGAGCATGTTTACATCCACTGTAATAATGTGGTTATCTTAAATCCAGGTGTACCTGCAGGTCAATAGTAGCATGTTGGTGGGAGGTACTACATCCTGCCCTTTTACTTCTTTATAGCACAAATGACTCTGAATTTTACAGTCAGATGTTCAGTGGAAAAAGATTAACTTAGACTTCCAGAGGCTACTTTGTTAGTTTCAGTTTTAGTCTGACTTTGGATCGAAGTGTTTTCAATTCAGTTCAATTCAATACAGCGCTGAATCACAACAGAAGTTATCTCAAAGCACTTTTCATATACAGCAGTTCTTTCTGTAAATATAATAATATATAGAGTATTAGACAATACTCTTCATATTACCATGAGCAGAACCACACTCAGGGTGGGCAGCCTTCTGCCTTGACCAGTTGTATTTTGAGTGCAAGGATGCATTGCTCTGTGAAACAATCCGTCCTTTCATCATAGCAGCTGTCTTGCACATGTAAAAGCCTATTGGAAATGTACAAGCCAAGAAATCTGCAGTTTCCAGGATGTATCTAGATAGGAAAATTAGATTTCTCTAATCTAATACCCTAACATGAGAAAACAGTTTTCTTGTATATGACAAGAAATCAGCTAAAAGAAGAATGGCAACTATAACCCGATAACTTAGGTGCATGTAAAGAAATGCAGTGATTGTAAGACCAGGTCATTAGTGCCCATCAGTTCATTAGAATGTAGCTCAACCTTTCACTGGTATGTCACCATGTCTGGCTGTTGTTTGCCAAGAAATAATTCCAGCACATAACTCTCAAACTCACAAACTGATATTTTTAATTTCTGAGTACTGAATAGAACCAGATTCCATGTTTTAATTAATTAGCTTTAGAGATGATAGTAGATGTATGTTTTAACTTTGGTCAGAACCAGGATAGCTCTTTCCCCTTGCTTCCAGTCTTTGTGCTAAACTAGGCTAAACATGTCTTGGCTGCAGCTCTGTATTCACAGCCATCAGACTGAACTATTCCTCAAAGACTAGTGGTTTTCTTTCCATGGTTAAATGTAAAACTCAATATGTTGTACTGTGAGGTGCCACCATACATACTTCATGTGTTATGTCATTGTGTATCAAGCAATTTAGAAAAGTTGATCAGTGTCTGTAATGCTACTGTATCACTGACAAACATTCTGTGGCTGTTTATCTGTCTGTCATCCCTCCATATATCTGTCAATCTATCCCCACATCCTCCTATGTCTTGTGTTTCAACACAGGGCAGTTAAGTGTGTATGTGCTGTAGTAACATGCTGTGATGAATCTGCCTATAAATCAGACTTGTCAGGGTTTGAGTGAGCTATTGGCCTTTAATGGCCAATAAATACAGGTTAGCAGGACAGAGGTTGACTACAGGTCACAGGGTGGTGGAGGTGTGTGTCGGTGTTTGTGTAATTGTGTTGTGTTTGCTGTTGTTGGGGTTCACAAATGGGGCTTATAGTATATCATTTGAATTACAATTCACAAATTTTAATTACAACTTCAGTCAAATTAATCATAAAACAATATAAAATATTCTAAAATGTTTGTCCCTAAATAATAAATGAGGTTCTACTTATATTAACATTATATTTTGCCACTGTGTTATTCCTTTTTTCATATCCTTCATATTATAGCCATTGTTTTTGAAATTCCCCCACAAACCAGTTCTTGACAGATGTTGCTGTTCTGTCTATGTCTTGAACTCTCAGTCTTCCTCTCTGACTGGTTTTCCAGCTGGAACCATCAACAACCTTCATCTCATCGTCATCCTTCTCCTCCTCTCATCTGTCCATATCTGTCTCGATGAGACAGCACTCACCTTTTAGCCCTGTAAAGACTCTGCCTTCAGTCCCACCTCCCATCAAGATGACGGGGTCAAAAGCAATCCAACCCAGGAAGTGATTTTACGCCCTTCACACATGTGAGGAGCTTTTAAAGGGCAGAGAGAGAGGACAGGAGACACACCACTGCAGTAATAAAGACAGCAAGCCTCAAATCTTCTAACCACCAGACTGACGATTTGTTTGTTCTTGATTTCATCCCTCCTCATGTTCTTTAGAATACAATTAATCAAGGCTTAGGAACACACAAAATATTAAAGCAGGATCAATAAAATGATGTGTATGTGATTATGAATAAAGGGATGCTAGCTCTATGAGAGATTTAAAAAATATTTGAAATGGGCAACTGTACTTCCCTCCTGGATGTCTCTGGTTATACATCACCTCTAACCAGTACAGCCTGGTAAGAAATAGAAATTATGAAGGGAGAAAAAGGAGTCAGGTGATGCAACAAAGTCCACATGTGGACATAACCCAATGATGAAGCTATGATTAATCAGAATGTTGTTGAATTTTTCCATCAGAATCTTTTTAATCTTTACTGACAGCATATGCCACGATAACACAACTGGGGAAACAATTTAAGACTATATCAATGTAATTTCTTGGAGATAGCCATTAACAGAATAAAAAGGAAACATATTTTTCATGCACACAAGCATGACGTGATATCAAACAGTGCTGCTTGAAAATATGTGAACCCCTTGAGCAGTTTAGATTACCATCATTTTCTGATTTTATCATCACCAGCTTTTTTATATGAAATGTGAGGTTTATGTTTATTAGTTACATGTACTTGTTTTGAGGTAACTGTGCGAGTAGCCAAAAAACTATGTGAAACATGGAATTAGTGTATATGCAAAGTTTGCAGCTGCATTGGCAAAGTCAGGCAGGTAAAAGACTCAGGTGATCGGCAGCAAATTAAAATTAAAAGAGAGAGGAAACCAACCAAACCACTGTAATGCCAGTGTACCCATATAGATCAACAATGCAGAGAGTAAAGGAGACACCCGAGGACATCAGGAAGAAGGTAGTGACAGCCATCCGTCTGTTGAAAGCTATAAGACCACCTCCAAAAGATTCTAGCTCCATCCATCCACTGACAAATAATTTACAAATGGAGGGCAATCAACATGACTGCAACTCTGCGTAGAAGTGGATGCCCATCCAATCTATCACAAAGAAGCACCAGAAAAATAATAAATCAGGTAAAGGCCAGCCCACACATCACCTCTAGAGAGTTGGAGACCTCTCTGGCAGCATCTGAGATAAATGTACATAAGTCTACAGTCAGACGAAAACTGAGCAGACATGACATTCATGGGAGGGTTGCTAGAGGGAAAGCTTCTGCTCTCAAGAAAGAACAAAGTTGCCCATTTAAACTTTGTCAGAGAGCACTTAGACAAACCAGAGGTCTTCTGGAAGTCCATTCTCTGGACAGATGAGTCCAAAACTGAATTATTTGGCCATAGTCAAAACCACCATATTTGGAGGAAAGCCAACACTGTGTACCGAGAAAAGAACCTCCTCTCAACAGAAAAGCATGCTAGTGGACATGTGAAGGTCTGGGGCTGCTTTTCTGCCTCCAGAACTGGATGACTCCAGAATTCTATATGCTACCCAATAAACACTGACAATGATAAATGTGTTGGGAACCTGGCTTGAAAGAGAGGCAGGGGTGATTGTCACAGTGGTCATTAATGAAACCACAGACTATAAGACATCAAATCAATCATGGTGCAACATGTGAGAGAACAGAAAACACTTGGTGTCATTTAACTTTGATTCTGCTGCTGCTTTTCTTCAGCAGTGACAATGTAACCCTCTGAACCAGCTGACAAAAATCACTGATCATAGTGGCCTTCTCTGTAATGGTCCTGTCATATTTGAATAAATGAAGTCAGCAATGTTCTCTCCTTCCTTCTTTCCAGTTCCCTTTTGATTCCAACTCTCCCTCTTTCTCAGCCCAAACAGCCGAGGCAGATGGCCATCCACCCTGAGTCTGGTTCTACTCAAGGTTTCTACCTTGTTTTTCCTTGCCACTGTTGCCTAGTGCTGCTCATGATGGGAATTGATGGATCTCTTTCTGTAAATATGATCATATAAAGAGTACAGTCTAGACCTGCTCCATCTGAAACGTGCCTTGAGATAACTTGTGCTGTCATTTGCCATTGTACAAATAAAACTGAATTGAACTTTGAAGCATCCATCGATTAGCTATACTGCTTATCCTTGGCCAATTGCAGATGGTCTATCACAGGGCTGACATATAGAGACACATGTTCATGTTCACACCTGTGGGCACTTAACCTAACCTGCATGCCTTTGGACTGTGGGAGGAAGCAGGGGCATGCAAACTATACCTCAGGTTTAAATCCAGAACCTTCTTGCTGTGGAATTTCCCTACTGCAGTAGGTTTTGACTCTCTGCAGCAGAGGGTGTGTCCACTGAGAGGTCAGGAGGTGCTGGGGAAATACAAGAATTACAACATAACGCACTGACTGTTGGGAATGACTGCTGTTTCAGATCATGAGATAATTTAGGAGTCATCCTATAATAGTATAGAATTACATTAGTTATATGTTTTTTGATGTCCTTATAGAGATCCAAATTTTGAGCATTTGCTGGGTTTAGGATTGCTGATATACCATCAGACTTCATTATCTGTGAGCTAGGCACGGAACTGTATTTTTAAGATGATTTCTGATTTGCTGTTTTTGTATTTTTCTGTGTCTATGTATTTGACTATATGGGCATATTTTGTTTTCCTGTAAAATAAGTACTTGCTTCAAAGTTCAATAGTACAGCACATGTGCTGTACAAGGATTTTACAGGGCAGTGTTATGATTGTGTCACTGCTGTAGTGTATGTTGTGCTTTATTTGTGTCCTTCCAGATTTGTGCCCTATTTTTACTGGAAAAATACAGGATTTCTTTTTATTTTCTTTGAGCAATATCTTCTCCTTCTTTCTTGAAAACTGGAAAACATTTCCGTCATTGGAAGCCAATTATTTATTTTAAGTTGTGTATGTGATTTATCCCGTCCTCAATTATAATAGTTAGCTTGCTGATGAATTAAGAGGCATTGCTCATAGTTTCAGAAGCAGCCATAAAGAGTGGATCAGGTTTGGTGCATCTGTGTTGTGCACTGTAGCCAGGCTGATAGAGAGTCACGGCTCTATTGATCTATGAATTCCTATAGCTCTCAGAAGAAGTGACTATGAACTTCTTTAATAATAAAATTCTAACTATTAGAGACCAAATTCACCACCTCCTGCCCTCCACTGGCACTGATTTATCTCAAACATGGTGCTGTCAGTGGTGCTGACGTGCTGCAGTAAACGTATTTTGTCACCAGTGTTTGGTGATCATCATTTCTTGCCTACCTGTCTCAGACTAGATACTTTCTCTTTACCGACATTACATCTCTGACTCTATCACCAATTTAATCTGCACATTAACAGTAACAGTAGTTGCTATATCACCCACAACTTCTGTGTGCTGCTTTATTGATTCACGCTATCTTCTGCTACTGATTTAGCCAAACTCTCAGCCATGGCCTCTCGCTCTCCCTCTCCTGCCTTCTCTTGCTCTGTGTGTCAGATGTTCAGTTACACCTCTGCACTAAACTGGTCTAAGTCCTATCTATCTGATAGGCTTCAGTTTGTATGTGTTAACAACTACTCCTCCATGTACACAAAAGTTAGACATGGAGTTCCACAAGGGTCAGTGCTTGGACCAATCCTCTTCACTCTGTATATGCTTCCCTTGGGCAATATTATCAGGAAACACTCCATAAATTTCCATCGTTATGCAGATGATACACAGCTTTATCTGTCAGTGAAGCCTAACGAAACCAATCAGCTAGCCAAACTCCAGGCTTGTCTTAAGGACATTAAAACTTGTATCACAAGCAATTTTTTATTACTGAACTCAGATAAAACTGAAATCATTATAATTGGTTCTGAACACATCAGAAATAAATTTTCTAATGATGTAGTTCCACTAGACGGCATTGCCCTGGCTCCCAGCTCCACTGTAAAGAATCTGGGAGTCATCTTTGATCAGGATATGTTCTTTAACATTTTCTGTCTCAAAAGAATACAGAAAAACTAGTCCATGCATTTGATACTTCTAGGCTGGACTACTGTAATTCATTATTATCAGGCTGCCCCAACAAGTCTCTAAAGACTCTGCAGCTGATCCAAAATGCTGCAGCACCATTACTGACAGGAACTAGGAAAAGAGACCATATTTCTCCTGTGCTAGCCTCTCTACATTGGCTCCCAGTCAAATCCAGAATAGAATTCAAAATCCTCCTCCTCACTTACAAAGCCCTAAATGGTCAGGCTCCATCTTACCTTAAAGATCTCATAGTCCCCTACAATCCCACTAGGACTCTGTGCTCCCAGAATGCTGGTTTACTGGTGGTTCCCAGAGTTTCCAGGAGTAGAATGGGAGACAGAGCCTTCAGTTATCAGGCTCCTCTACTGTGGAACCTTCTCCCAGTTTTGGTCCAGGAGGCAGAAACACCCTCTGTACCTTTAAGAGTCGGCTTAAAACTTTCCTCTTTGAGACAAATGTGACTCGCTAAGCCATACCATTTACAATTTTTCTGGTAGCAGCCTCTCAGGCAGTTTTTTAAACTGCAACATTTTTCACTTTATCTACACAAATGAAATATGTCTGTGTTCACTAAAGTCTTCTGGTGCTGATAGTCACCAGATTTCATTGATAGCAGTTATGTTTTTTTTAATCAATACCACAAGTTCCAGAGGTGCACCAACCCGCCCCTCAGTATTGTGTGACTGACTCAGGGCCAGCTTACTGCAGCTGCCTGTGCACAGGTGATGGACATTAGGTCATTAAGACCTCCTCTGCTCTCACATTACAGTTTTTCTGAATTGCCAAAACACTAAACCCCATTTTCTAAACTAAAGTGTCAACTACCAAAATAACGTCATCAAATCAATCACACAGTTGGCAAAACTTTAAACACTGTTCATCTGGTTAGACACAATTTGCAAATCTGAAACACCCATTTTGCAAAACTCACATTCTCATTCACAAAACACATTTTGCAGTGTGGTGCACTTTGACCCAGAATGACACACACAGGCCCCAAAAGTTAAACACAACTAACACGCTGGTTTACTGGTGGTTCCCAGAGTTTCCAGGAGTAGAATGGGAGGCAGAGCCTCAGCCCAC
Source organism: Lates calcarifer (assembly GCF_001640805.2). Classification (NCBI taxonomy): domain Eukaryota; kingdom Metazoa; phylum Chordata; class Actinopteri; family Centropomidae; genus Lates; species Lates calcarifer. The sequence goes on from NW_026117718.1 coordinate 763,746, forward strand.
TAGTTGTAGTGCTATGTTAGCAGTTAATACTTTAATTATCATTACTATCATTACTACTGCTGTATTATTGGCATCACCTTACATCTTATATGGAACCTGTGCTATGCTATGTTCTTCTCCCACTATTCTCTGATACATGATATGGCGCTATATAAATAAAATTGAATTGAATTGAAAATCGTTTTTTTCCTATTGAGCTTCACCTACTGACTTAAACATTTTCTTCATCTAAGCCATGAACCTGTCTCCTACCTCATACCAACCAAGCTGCTTAAAGATATTTACCTCTTTGCTAGCACTACTTTACTTGATATGATCAATCTGTCTTTATTAGCAGGCTATGTACCACAGCCCTATAAAGTAGCTGTAATTAAACCTCTTTTTAAAAAGCCTACTCTCAATTCAGTTGTATTAACCAACTATAGACTCATATTTAGCCTCCCTTTTCTCTCAAAAATCCTTGAAAAAACAGTTGCCAATCAGTTGTTTGACTTTCTATAGAACAACAGAGTTTATTTTTTCATCAGGATTTAGAGTACATCATAGAACAGAGACAGCACTGGTGAAAGTTAAACGACTCTGCTTTTTAAATGCTTTTACATTTAAAATTACTTAAGTCTTACTTCTGCTCTTATCATTAGGGCCCGAGCACTAGTGTGTAAAGGCCCTATTGTAATCGTAGGAATAATTATTACTCCGCTGATAGTAAAATCGCATTTTTGAGGGCCTAAACATTATCATTGTCTTGTTCATTGGCACTGTAAAATGGCTCCATAGTACCCCCTGGACATACTCAAAACCCCCTTGTCATTGGGCTTAGTTTGTCTGAGGTGAATGAAATTCGGAGGCATTATGTAACATGATGTAACATGCCGAGATGCACCTAAAAAGTCTCATCATGGCCTCAAAGTCAGCCATTTTTATTTTATTGCACAATTTTTCATTATTTTTCACCATTTGGGGACGTTGTATTTGATTGAACTCCTCGTACAGATTTTATCATATCGACCTCAAACTTGGTTAGGATACTCTTAAGGCCTTTGTGATTAAAAGTTATTAAAAGATTTTGTTGATGTCAAAGGGTGTGGCCGTGGCAGCACCTCAAATTTCCATGACTCAGCATGAAACAGGAAGTTGCGTTTAAGTTGCTGTAACTCAGCCATACTTCGTTCAATCAGCACCAAATTTCACAGTGTTGATAAGGGTCCCAGCATTGACACCCACATGTCAATATTAACAAAGTTATCGCGCCACCTACTGGCCACAGGAAATGTCATGTTTTAGACTTTGACATCCTGTTATTAGCAGGTTGATGTGATCCACTTCAGACTTGGTCAGGAAAACCTTAAGGACTTCATGATGCCTTATTGTGAAAATTTTGATGTTTGTTGAAGGGTGTGTCTGTGGCACCGTGGTGAATTTCAATGTTTTGCCATTAACCAGGAAGTTGATGTAACTCATGCATACATTGTCTGATTCGCCCCAAATTTCACAGGTTTGACAACAGACCTGTCCTGAACACACGCACAATATTCAAGTATAGTCATAGCGCCACCTATTTACAACAGGAAATTATGTGTTTCATCCAAATAGGTTGATCTGATTAACCTCAAATGTGGTCAGACAAGCATTAAGATCATAATGGTGACTGAGTCTTCATGGGACGCCCTTGCTGTGTTGCCATGGTGAATTTCGATGCTTCGCCATTAAACAGGAAGTTGTCGTAATCTCCCACATGCACTGTCCAATCTGCCTCAAACTTAAAATATCTGATAAGTGTCATGGCCTGAACACATCTACATGCCAATATTCAGCCACTGTCATAATGCCACCTCCTGGAAACAGGAAATAACATCCTATTTCACATTTTGTCAGAAAGCAAAAGCAGGTAAATGTCCAGTCTGAGGAGAAACGAAAAGTCTTAAACCCCTCTTACAGTCTATCTGTGCAGGTGGCTGCCTTCATCCATGATGAAAATGTGCATCTGATGGGGGCAGTAAGGGACTTCTGACTCATTCGTTCTATGACCGGCGGTCACGCAGTTGCAGAGCTGCGTCGTTTGACCTGTGGGGACCCCAAAAGGCATGAAATGCAAGGGCCTGTTCAACACTACTTGCAGCTTTAATTATTATTATTATTACTATTACACAGTATATATTTATAAGCCAGCTTTTTGGCACAAGCACCATACTTTTTCTGGTAGAAATGCATTGAATTATTTCTAGATTAGGCATCAGAGCTGCATTGATGGAAAACGGCTTATAGTGGTCACTCTGGCCAACAATTTTACTAGCTGCACAAGTTTTCCTGTGATTATAATACTGTTCAGTGATGTGTACACTGTTTTTATCCTAGCAACTTTTCCTGGGGCACAGGAACCACTTCATAAACTAGGGAGTCTCACTTGCATTTCCACTGTGGGAACTAGCATTCAAATTTAGTTCCTTGGAAGTACCACCATTACTGCACACAAGGACAGGGACAGGGACAGTTTAGATTCTGTACATCAATATTTCCTAGAACTGTCTCATTGAAGAGAGGTATTTATCTCTTTGCTTCAGCTATTCACAAAGTCCTCCTGAATTTCTTCCTCTCTCTTAAATTCATTCTGTCTGTCTTGTCTCTCTTTTGATTTGACTAATCCATGCCCAAAACTTGTGTCTGACACACATGTGCCACTTGCTCACGCACACAGCAAAGCATGCTTCTGCTTTGGGGTTACAGGTGAGCAGGGTTCATGTGCAGGCCAGATAACAGTATGAGTTGGAGGGAGGAGGAGGACTGTCACAGCCTCTGCCTTTGGTGTCAACAGCAAAAGCTGTCCAGCATAAGTGGCAACTTGTCAGGCATGTGGAAATGATAATCTGCTTATTTTACTACACTATTACCCCACTCATCCCTTGTGTTGTAAATTATTTCAGCTGCGTTTAATGAAGACTATATTTAGGGGAGCGGTGGGGTTGGAACAAATTCTACAAGCAAAATCCAAACAGTGCACACCTTTAGTCATAAAAATGAAGAGAGCAGTCACAATGCAACTAATATTAGCCAGTACACATAACATAAATGTGCATATGACAAGATAGACATTGATAAACAGAACAAGAGATGTTCTCAAATATCACATAAATGAGCATTTTCTCCACAAATTCAGTCAAAATGAAAGGAGCACCCACCCATCCATTATCTATACATGTGCACATGATCCGAATGGTGCCACCTCTGCCTCATTTTGAGCCAAGAAAAACAGGGACTTACCATGATTTTAATCAAATTTTAACCTTATTATTACTTATTATTACTTTATTCTTGCACAAGCCATGTATGTTGGTGTTTTCTCTGTCTATTTAAATGTCTTCTATGTAAATGTGAGTTTTCAGAGTTGTCATTGTGTAAATTTTGTAATTTGGTAATTTGTATGTTTTTGTATATATCTGTATCTTCCTGTATATATTTTCTACAGTGCACTCTTTGTACTGTTTATAATTTCATTGTACCCCACTGTACAATGACAATAAAGCCTATTCTATTCTTATTATTATCCCTGTATGATTTTAACACTCATCAGCGTTGCTAAGAAAAACTTTAGAAAAACTTTAGAGAAAAAATTTACTCATGAAAAATTTTCTTGAATGTTTGCAAGAACAAAAAGTTGGTGTTTATCAATCGTTCTTATAGTTACCTGCAAGTACTCTGCAAGTAGTCTGCCCTAACAAAATGAAATTGCAAGAGATGTCACTAATTTCTGTTTACTGACAGAGAGAATCGCTTGGGAGCAGCTTAGAGCTCTGGTAAATTCTGCCTCAAGTGTTAATGAAATGATAAAGAAATGGTTTGATTTGCAAACATATGCAACAAATAGGTAAATAAAATAACTGGTCTGCATGATTTTATTATTCAGTTAAGCTTAAATGCCTTCATGTTTATGAATTCAGTAACATCCTGAGAAAATGATAACTGTATTATCCTATTTCTTCAGATTTTATGATTTTTTATAATTTGATGCAAGTATGTCTTGACAACAAAGTACTTTGCTGTGTGAATGTATGTGTGAATGGGTGAATGTGACATGTAGTGTGAAGCACTTTGAGTGGTTCATATGACTAGAAAAGCGCTGTATAAGTACAAGTCCATTTACCTAAGTCAAGTGTGAAAATGTCTTTATGATATTTAAATTTTTTATTGGCATCTCTAACTTTGTTTTTTAACTCCAAAATACTGTTATTATATTGGTATAAAACAAAAAGAAAAAAAGAAAGAAGGTTAAAAACAGGTTGGTGGACTCCTGCCTACTGTCCACTGCTACTGCTGTCACATCACTAACTGAAACTGACCTGCTGCTTTTACAGATATATATTCTGTGGCTGAATATTTCACGCTCTCACCTGTGTTGACAGGTTTAATGGAGCATATTGACTTTTTTAATAGCTGCCATTCCAGGAGAAATTATGGATTTCCTATAATTTCAGGGTGAAGACATTTGTTTACATTTATGGAATACATTTCATTAAATCCACTGACTTACTGGCAAAGTCATAACTGGGGTTGAGGACATACATTTAACATGTACAATGTGGGGCGGCTGTGGCTTAGGAGGTAGAGCAGTCGTCCACCAATCAGAAGGTCGGTGGTTCGATTCCGGCTCCTCCAGTCTGCATGCCGAAGTATCCTTGGGCAAGATACTGAACCCCAAATTGCCTCCGATGTGTGTGTTTCACATCGGTGTGTGAATGTGTGTGAATGTGTTTAGAAAGCACATTAAATATAGAATATGTGCTGTATGAATGTGTGTGAATGGGGTGAATGTGATCTGTAGTGTAAAGCGCTTTGAGTGGTCGAAAAGGCTAGAAAAGCGCTATATAAGTACAGTCCATTTACATTACAATCTCAAACCTGGGTATGAGTCTAATCCAACATGTATCATATTATGATGTTTATATAAATACGTTAGTTAGTAGCCCGGTTATTCATGAACCATACTGGAGGTGTAATGCACAGATTTTGTATAACATGACAATTTCAAAAATGAATAAAATCTGTGGTTTTGCAAAATCATCCAATAACAACATTCCTGTCTGACAATGTTGGATGTGAATAAGCTCTCTATGTGGGCTACACTTAACCTACTCTGCTCAAAATTTAACTTGGTTAAACATCACATAAATCAAATATCTATTAAATAATGATCATCCACAGTACAAATATAACAGTAAGAAAAAGCTAAAAAAAAAATGTTATGTTACAAACAGAAAAGGAGCCAAAATGCAGAACTCAGAATGATAAAGAAAGATTTATTACAGAAAAACAAAAACACTTGACAAAGGAGCAGGCAGGCTTCAAACAAAAGGTGGACTCAACTGAGAGTCAACAAACTAAGGATGCAGCGAAGGAGCAGGCAGACAGCTTCCAACAAAGGTGGACTCAGCTGGGAGTCAAAACTTCAGAAAAACAGATCTCCAGGGATTGGCAGGCGAGCAAAGGTGAGGAACTGGGATCTGGTGAGGAGGAGAGACAAAGTTAGCCAGTTCAGGGAGAGAGTCTCAAAAAGGCTTGGAGTCATGCGCAGGAATTCCATGCAGGCAAACGAACGATCTGACGAAGACTGGAGTGAAGGACCCGGGTATAAATACAGCAGCAGGCAGGTGAGGACAAATCTAGAAAAAAACCTGATGTGTGCTTTAATTTCCCTCACAGTAAGCATAAGCTAATGGCAAACACCAGTGATCATAAAAAAGTTACAACAAATCTCTTCATTCCCTCTCTCCCCCTTTCTCACCTATATTATATTACTCTACACAGAAGACAAGATAATCCGTTGAAGGTGACAATGAAAGATGACCAATACTAGAGCAAACATTCGAACTATGATGGGTCATGGGAATACACAGAGCCAACATAAAATGAAAGTGGATGATAAATGTGTTTGCACAAATGTGCATTTGTGGGTGTGTGTGGGTGATTTTGCATGTATATGTGAGTGCATGTGATTGTGTGTGTGTGTGTGTGTATGCATGTGTGTATACATGTGTGTGTGGAGAACATGGCAGTGTACCAAACAAAAGCCCTGTGCAGACCCATTATCCTGTACCTAGGTTATGTGTAAATCCAGCTGAAACAGTTCACACCTGACATCAGACTGTGTCTAGTGACCACTGGTGGTTACCTTACTCACTTAAGAAAAATCAATAAAAAAAATAAAAATAGGGTCATCTGGCAAAAAAGTTGAACATGGCTGAGCTTTTGCTACAATGTGACATTATCTGGCATGTCAGCAATCAAATACATTTCATATCTCACCTGAAGCAGTACCTGAAGCAGCACTTCCCCCAACATAACCCCTGAGTTCTTTTAACACACATATCTAGCTCTTTACAACATTGCCTTGCATTGTTCATACATAATCACAGACAGGATTTCCTAAAAGAAAAAAAAAGTAAATTCCAGCTATAGTCTAATTTGGTTCTCCTTACTGGGCCTGTTTATTCATTTAAGTGATGCACTTTGGTTGAACTCTAAGTTTACACCAGACTTGTTCTCCATCTTAACGTTCTCTATCTGTCAGCAGGCTGCCCTTACACCTTCAGTACATGTAGCTAAGTGTTCGTCTTGGTGGAAGGTGCCTGGATGGTAACCTCTGAATGCATTCCAGACCTGGGCATTCTTTCACGCCTACTCTGTCTTTCCCTTACTGATTTCCGTTCAATCTTCTCTCTTTCTTTATTTGAAGATGTGTTAACCCCCCCATAGCATCCAAGGTGTGTGTGTGTGTGTGAGAGAGAGAGAGAGAGAGAGACTGTAGGTGTTTGGGGAATTTCTGTCCTTCCTGTCAGCTTGATGAAACAGCTATACTGGGCTCCTTCTCTAAGACAATCGCGTTTTTCTGTCTTTCTTTCACATCAAAGGACTGGTAGTCTCTGAAATGTGGCATAGACCTGTTAGATCCTTTGGCCTCTCCTTGTGCATTCACACACACACACACACACACACACACACACACCTGAGATTATCTGATGGTGTGTGTGTCAATGTACATGTGTATGTGCACCTGTCAGAATAACCGGTTAAGTAAATGGGTTGTAGCAATTATAAATGTTATGTACTGGAAGGATATACTAATCTTTCTCTGCTCTTTGTGTGTGTGTTTGTCTGTCCTCTGATTGGAGACATCAGAGAGTCTACGCTGGGCTCAGTGCTTATGAGGCAAGGTGTGGTATTTGGATGTAAATGACGGTGAGGGGATGTTAACGCCACTACAGAAAGTGTCTTTCATTTCCTTTTTTTATTGTCTTTTAGATGTTTGATTGCTCCTAGCCACATGAAAGTGATGTGATTCTTGTGACCTCCTCACCTGTCGTCTAATCCCTCCTTAGCCTTTCTTTGAGCATAAATCAGAGAGTGAGTGATGCCCAGTGTGGAACTTTAGGATATCAATATTCTATTTGTTAGTGGTTTTTGAAGAAAGCAATTTATGCAGTTTATGTTCAGAATACTCACTTGAAACAAAGACTTTAAAAGCCTTTATATTCAATCCTTCAGACATAGAGCACATACCATTACTGGCAAGACACACATTTCCCCTCTTTGCACATTTTACCTTCTGCTGCTGCTGCTTTTACATTAATCCAGCAACATTCAATTCTGATTTGTGCTGGTTATGCAGGTCCATCCACAGAAGATTGTTGTTGTTACTTCCATGTAAAAGTGACTTGGGTGCTCATTCCAAGTGGATGTAAATGTTGGATTCATGTTTTGTAATGTCACAGAAATTGTTGTTAATCTCCTTCACCTAGTACTCTCTCAACCTTAATACCTTAATAACTCTTATTGAAAGTTCAGACTAACTCAAAACAACAGGCTCCAGTCTCTGACATAGTTCACTGCAATTGGCAGCCTGGAACATCAGCACACTGTAATCCCTGTGGACTTTGACAGCAATGAAATAAAGACTTTCCCCATTTGAGACTAAGACAACTGCTCTTGCTTCATTTAGTTCTCCGGATAATATGTTGTAAATGTGTACACCTACTCTGTACAAACCATGACCAGGCCATTAGAATACTTAGAATAGATCAAGAAGATGCTCTGATGCAGAGATTCTCCTTAGCTTGTCCCAAGACAATAAAAGAGTTTCGTATTCAAAGAGTAACATAATTAATGGATAATATTCAGCATAACAACAGTCTGTAAGCCATTAACAGTCTACATATGCTATCTAACCAAAATGTTGTATTACATACTATGAATTTCCATTTTCAGAGAATAATAAAATATATTTTGTTAGGTTTTACTAAACATGCTTTAAGTGAACATACTGGCTAAATTGACATGCCCCGCAAATGAAACATGCATAAATGTGCCATTTGTTAGCACAATGATACATACTATTACAAAGAATCTCCAGCCATGGTAGTAGTTCTGTGAAGCTGTACTTAGTCACAGTGGTGTTTTGAGCTAAATGCTAGCATTAGTATGGTGCCAAATTCATGATGTTAATATGTTCACAAAGACAATACTAATTTTCTGATGCTAAGCAGGTGTAATCTTCACCATAATCATCATAGTTTAGCATTGTGGCATTCTTACATGTGCTAAAGAGCACTAAATACCAAGTGCAGGTGACAATGATAGGAATTTACATTAGTCATAAACCAAAGTATTGGATAAATGATCGCACAATATGAAAGGGGCCATGGATGTGCAAACCATAGTTCATGGCAAGCTATTCAACAGCTGTGAAGACATTTAACTGAAAGCCATATAAGGTTAACCTGCTGGTGGCCCCCAGAGGAAAAGGAAGAGTCAGACGATCAACAAGGTCTGTATGATTCATCCTCTGGGGACCACAAATGTAAAACATTTTTTGGCAACAATTCTTAATTTAGATATTTCTGTCTAGACTAGTGTCTAGTGGACTGACCAACCAAAGGACATTGCCACCCCTTGAGCCATGCTACTAGCATTGCTAAAGATGAAGCAGTCAAACAAGCAAAATACTTCCCCACAGGAAAAAAGAGAGACTGCCCTTTAAAGCGTATACTATAAGTTGATGTGCAAAGAAACATTAGAGTATTGCAACTCTCTTGTTGGTATAAATACAGTTAGATGAGAGATTATTGCACAAACTGATGTACTAGAATGTATATTGTTGAGAACTGAGAACTTAGAGAACTACTAGCATTATCTTTCTTAGCCTTTGACCTGCTACTTACTTACTTACTTAGTCTCGCCACTCCACATAGCACCATGCAGCCCAGTTATAGTTTCCTCTGATGGGAAACAGTAAAGCTAAAATTTATTAGATGAAGGTAAGAACAGGAACAAAGGAACCAAACTCTGAGGAGCTTGGTTTGAGATTCATATACAAGCTACAACAGTTCTGAAAGCTGCTAATAAGCTATAAGTAGAAAAAACAATAATAATAAAAGAAAATAAATAAAATGGCACAGTTTGTCTTTTATTGTCTGCACATCCTGAAACTATCAGTGCTTATTTTAGACACACACTGTCTACCCATGAGTAAATATTATTAAAAACCTCTGTGCAGCCCCACACAGAAAAAAAAATGAAGGTTCTAATTTGTGTGCCAACCCAGATTTTGATAAATGCAGTTCAACAAAGACATAGTTCAGAGAAGCAGTGTACTGCTGCTCCTTTGACAGTACCAGGAAAACAAGCCCTCATTATCTGGGTTACTGTTCTCATATCTGCAATGACACCTGACCTATGGGTTTCTTAGAAAGTGTATTGACTTTTATTGTTGGCTGTTGGTTGGATGAATACTCATGATATCAGTGCTAGTAATGGTCACACTGTATTTGTGTGATAAAACAATGCACCATACAGTCTTTACTTCAAATGACATTTTACAGTTACTTATACGAGACTTAGCTATTTAAACATTGCATTTAAAGGGGCATTCCGCTAACCTGGAAACCAGACCAAATAGTAAAGTTCATGTTTATTCACTCTTGCAGATGGTTCAGGCAGATTTCCATCTGTCATGAGACAATCACAACCATTTATCTAAAATGGGGTGGGTTTGATATGATGACTGACAGAAACACTGCTGAAACACTTTCATTAACAACCAAGATGGCTACTGCTAATGTGGAGAGAACTGTTGGATCTGCTATTTTGACAGTATGAAACAAAGTGGACAGTATATTTTCTTTAAAAGAGCAACAGACAACTGCAGGCAAAGTACTTCCAGACATTTTTCTGTCACTCTGCAGAAAGCGAATGTTGAAGGAGAAAGACACACTGTTCCAGTGTTGTGAAGCTATGAAAGCTAAAAGATGCAGTAGTAATACTAGGTCTTAAATGTTGGTGTTTCCTAAATTAGACTATATTATTCTCTTGCAATAACATTACCCGCAGAAAAAGGATAAATGTAACATGATGGCGGATTAAGAACAGCAGACTTTGAGGAACACTGGTAAACTGCTTACTGTGGCATAGCTACATCTTAATGCTTCCCTTTTGGTTTTCTCCATCTATCTGTCATAGAAGTGCTGAGATGATGTTTTTTCCCCATATCTTTTCCTTTCCTTTCCTTTCCTTTCCTGTCCTTTCCTTTCCTTGCCTTCCCTTTCCTATTTTTCCTTTCTCCTCCATGTCTATTTGTGTTGTTGACCTATTTAGTACAGAAGTTGACAGAGGTTGTTCTGTAGCTGTCAGATGTTTTACATCCAACTGTGAATGGTGAAATCATCTATAGCAGCTAACTGCGGAGGTACTGAATCATAATGGCACCTCCAGTTCCAAAAGCTCTTCAGCAACACAAACCCTGCCTATACAGTACCAAAAAGAGATAAATTTTAAGTAACTCTTAAAATGCAGATTTGAGGGTTGAGATGCAGAATCCCTAAATTGTAGGTCTTGGAATGTAATCTCTACCTGCTATTTTGGTTCATGTGCAGTATGTACAGCAGTGTAAAGTGCAAAGGGGCTGGCTGAAGAAGAATATAGATCAGAGAGTGTGGTGATTAATAAATATAAATTCAGCATCATATCACTGACATATCACATATCATATCACTGGTCTTATACGTCTTAACAGCAGAGCCAGTCAAAGTGAAACATAACAACAACAGCTCAACAAACAGAAAGACACCTCTGAAGGCAGCTCTGGACTACAGATACTGCCAGAATGACCCAAGTTAACTCAATTAACTTAATGAGAAAAATGTGACTCTATTTCGATATCCCTGCTTTAACAACATTACAACAAAAGATTTTTTAGTGCTGATTTACATCTACTGGTTGGAGAATGATTAATTAAAATAGTTATTTTACATTTCATGCACTATTCCCTAATTACTGTTCATTTGATTCACAATAATCAAATCATATTGATTTGTGACATGGGTTTTAAACAAAAAACCAACAACTCACTTTTCGTTGCCTCATTTTAATGAACCTCGAACCTGTTCCTCTCCTCTCACCTGTGAACCATGTACTCTGCTCTTGCTGCTGAAATACCACACAAATAGGCAAAGACCAGACATGTTACTTGTAGATAAGAATAAGAATAAGAATAAGAATAAGAATAATGGTAATTGAGTATGTTAGTAAACTTTGTGTTGCTAGGTGTAATTTGATACTTAGATAGAGCAAGGGTAGTTGCTTCCAGTCTTTATGCTAAACAAACCATGTCCTGACTCCAGCTCTGTATATAATGGACAGAAATGACTGTGGTGTTGATCTTCTCATTTAATTGTTTGAAGAAGGCAAATGTAGTTCCCAAACTCTTAAACTAATCCTTTAACACAAAGACAGAAAGCAATTGACTGACTGATTTACTGGACAAACAGGTCAGCATGGGACTGACCTACATCCTGCAGTGCCTTGACTCCTCAGGGACATACGCAAGGATTCTCAGCACTCAACACCATTCTAGTAATCCTCTCCTTCTAACGCTCCCTGCTCACTGTACCCTCTGTCAGAGGATCACCAGCTTCCTGATAGGCAAGAAACAGCAGGTGAGGCTGGGGGAAATCATTTCTGGTATACAGAGAGTCAATACAGGTGCCCTCCAGGGATGTGTCCTCTCCCCACTGCTCTTCTCCCTTTACACCAACAACTGTACCTTCAAGGACCAAGTGAATAATGCTATTGTTAAAATGTCCAAATATTGATTTTATATTAGGAGGAAATTACGATTAATCAGATTGGACATCATGTATTGCTGGCTATATTTCAATTACATTTCATACTATTACTACTACAGCAGCAGGGATTGTAAAAAATAGAAAAAGGCATAAATACTAGTAAAATACCAAATAAGATATAAACAAGACAATATTAGAAAATATAAACTAAAAACTGTATACACAGGACAATGTCATAAAAATATAAACAAAAGAACAATATCCCCTGGACTATATACATAGAAACAGACTGAAACGTATATTGATATTGAACAGTTTAAAATAATATTGCACAGAATGAGTGACAAGCAGCTGTTTTGGTCAGTGAATTAAAGTGCAGACTTAGTTGTTCTTGAGAATCCTTCATCTGCAGTATAAATTGCTTCATGTTATTAGAATGTAACTTGCAGTTTTTGTAACAAAAACAAAATTATATGCAGATTAGTTCCATTATGAAAGCAACAGCTAGTGCCTTTTATATTTTGTAGAACTCAGGTACAGTGCATGATAGAGAGGCTTACAGGATAGTGGAGCAAATACCACCTGAGTCTAATGAGGATGATGCAATGATAATGAATGGCTGCCACAAAAAGAAGACAAACACTAACAGAAGTGACAGTGGAGCTGAGGATGCTGAGAATCTAAGGAGTCAGGATCAAGGTTTAATGTTTTTACATAGTGCTGAACAGTATTAAAATATGTGAAGACATTAGTTTAACATTTTTACAAATTCACATCATTTTATTATTTTTATATAACATATAATTTTATTGATTGGTTTGTTAAATACATTTCATGCTGTGGACATGTGAGAAACTCCTTGAAAAAATTGTGCTTTAAAAAAAAATAGTTTTTTTTTTTTTCATGCCTAAAGACTCACTCACTCATACAGCTCCACAGCAAAGGCAGAGGAGCCAACAGACACTGTGCAAATGCAGTTTGAGGAATTAACACTCCCACTGACTTACATGGTCTTTTCCACCATAGATACTACAAGCCATTGAAACTTGGCTTTCAAGCCCAAATAGCTACCCATTGATGTTTAAGTGCATTATCACTGTGCATAATTAAATACACATGCTAGCATTAAGACAGCTGACTGATCAGATTATTTCCATTTGTCTAATATACTCTGACATTTTAGGCCCAGACCAATGCACATGGTCCCTTATAGATTAGAAACATGACAGAATAAATGACATGCAAAGTTTTTTTTATGTGTAAATGATTTACAAGCTGGTCATATGATAACGTATTTAAAAATAAATGTAAAACATACTAATATAGTGTTATTTGTAGCTGTGCTGTAAAAAACATATTTAAAGCATAAAAAAGTTTTTGATTGACTTGCCGCAAGGTGTTTAACAACAGTCCCCCTGCAGATACCAAAGACAGGATTTTACCAAGATTGGTTGCATATGGTTGGCCTTATTGTGCTTTAATACTCATGTACAACACACTGCATTGTGTTTTTAGAGTTCTGAAGCCTTTCTATTTGTGTGCTTCTCTGTATAGCATGTCCAGTTTTGTAAGGGGAGGGAAGGGCATTAGCAACATATCTTTAGTTTTTTGAGACTGATGATCTTGATCATAGATGTGTTGTAAAAAAAAAAAAAAAAAAAAAAAAAAAAACTGCAAGCAAAAGAACAACAAACAAAAGAAGGAGAAAAGAAAACAGATATATACAAAATGTAGTATGTTCAATGTACATTATACATTATGTCCAAGTGAGTCCATCAGGAAACTCAACCCAAATGTGGTTCATTTCTAAAGTTTACAGGGATATCTGATCTTGAAACACATTTATTTTCCTTTTCTCTCTCCTTTCATTTCTGTGGTTGCCTCTTCTTCCTCCAGTCTCCATCTCTCACCTCTCTCAAATTCTGTTCATGGCAACAAGTGCTTAAGTGTATACAAGTGCTGCCTTCAATAACACTACTCCACTAGCTATTACAGTGATTTACTCTGGATAATGTTCAGGCCTGAGGGTCTAATTGAAACCAAGCTAGTTTCAAACCTCTTTCAACACTGTGTTGTAAATTCACTACGATGGTCACAAATGTAGACAAAAATGGCCTTGGCCATGTAAAGTTTTGTTCCACTGGGTGATGGTGAACAATGGAGGGAAGCAGACGGCTTTTAGAGTGAGGAGAGGAGGCAAAGTTCAGAAAAGTTCATTCACATCGTTCGAGGGCTGGACCAGCAGGGATAGGATGGCTGGACATAAAGGTGTCAGCTACAATTTAGTATTACAATTTGGCCATTAAACTGAAACTCTTAGCCACAGTGACGAACAATAAGTACAACAGTGCAGCATTTGTGGATCCAATAATTGCAAGTAGCACAGTAATAAACAATGGCCAGGGACAACAGTACAATGCTAAGAAGTTGACGTAGAGTGGTGGGATGCTGGGTGTAAATCAGAATGGCACCAGAGAGAGAAACAACTTGTAAAAGAAGCCAAAGCACATCTACCAGTAAGGCTGCCATCAGCCTGGAGAAACGTTGGCTCTTATTTTGCCAGCTAAGGGAAGTCTAAAGTATTGCAAATATATGCAGTCAAAATGTATTGTGCTACTTATTAGACTGACAACAAACTGTTCTTCTTTTAATTGTTCTTATAACACAGCCATGGTAACAAAAAGGAAAATGTGGTGTTAACAATTTTATATGCAAAAGGTCAGCTCTAGGCTCTAAAACTAGATGGGCTATTATCCAGGATGTGGTTCGCCTAGCTTAGCATAAAGACTGGGAACAGCAAGCCTGGCTTACACCTACCAGCACATCTAAAGCACAGTGATTAACCATGTATCACTATGTATCTAATTTTTGTAATTATGTTTCTGTATGTGTGCTATTTATAGATTAACATATGTAAAAATGGTAAGTAGTGATTTTCAGGGGCCTTACATGCTGGAACTATATTTCAGGAAACAACAGCAGGTGTAGTGACTGTATCCAGCTTCATGTTCATCAAAGTAAGGATTGGTACCACTCTGCCTGAAGAGAGACTAAAGCCTGTGCTTACCACTCATATGCAGGAACCCTTTTTACAGCTTAACAGATTGGCTCTACATGAAAGTACTGGGCAGATGAATACAATGTACATTATACATTTCATTTCAAACAAGCAAGATGCATCATGCCAGGCAGCTTTAGAGGTGCTGGCAGGAGTGTGTTTGAATTTTAAACAGAGGAAGATAAGCTGTTTCCTCCTGTTTCCAGTCTTTATGCTAAGCTATGCTAATCACATCTTGGCTACAGCAAATAAGCTTATTACTCAGAATGTTGACCTATTCCTGTAAAAACAACACCAATCTACCACTCCAGCCTCCCTATATTTATTACCACAGTACACACTATTTCCTGCATTGGTACAGAACATTTGCACTGGAGGTAAACTGAGTTCTCTATATAAATACTATTTTTAGGACACAGACCTGTCCATGGTGTACCCTGCCTCTCACCCTGTGTCAGCTAGAATAGACTCCAGCCACCTTCAACCCTGCAGAGTGAGAGTATAGATAATGGATGGATTGGTGGACAGTATTGGCCTACAGGATACATCTGGACTGCCAAGATGCTCAATATTCAAGTCACACAAACATTATTACTAATCTATAACACAACAGTCTATTTAAACACCCAGATCCACATTTTACTGGTTCAGTGCCCTGAAGCTGAAATGGTAAATGGACTGTACATATATAGTGCTTTACACTACAGGTCACATTCACCCATTTGCACACACATTTGTTATATCCACATAGAGCACTCTGAGTGCACACATTCACAATGTATATTTTGGGTTCAGTAACTTTGTCAGCACGTGTACTGGAGGAGCTGGGGATCAAACCACTGACCTTCTAATTAGTGGGCGACCTGCTGCACCTCGTGAACCACAGCCACCCCAACTGATCAGTATGAACTCGGTTTCACCCTTTCTGCTCATCTGCCAGGGTCATCAGCCCTGTGTTTTGCTTTCCCTTCTATGGATTCCAGATTTCTCTCCTATTTTACTTTTCTTCTCACAGCTTACTGGATCTCTAAGGATAATGGAAAGTGTGTGTGTGAGTCTCTCTGGCCCACTCTATTATATACATCAAGTGTCATCAGCAAACTTTAACTTGAGTTCTCCAATAAATCATAGAGAGACCTGCAAGACCTGAGAGACCTTTATCTCATCCAAACACAATCACAACTCACTAATGACTTTTTTAAAAATTTGTATTCATTATATTCTCTTTTTTTAAAATGTTCTCTTAAACAAAATGTAAGAATATTTTTGGTGCAAGATGACCAGTACAGCAGGTTTCAAATACTAAAATAGACTAACAGACTTGACATGCACACACACTCACTTCAATTATTAGCACAATTTAAATTAAATTAATTAATTCAAATTTAAATGCACATTTATTGGTTGCTATAATGTTCGACCTCTCCACCATATTACCAAACTTCCAAAAGAGGAAACTGAAGCTTCCTACTGGCTTTATAGTAGAGAAAACCCAGGCTGGGTAAATGTGGGGGTATTATTATTATTCAGGAAGAAAAGACTTAATGTAGTGCCAGTAATCAAATTTAAGCAAATTTGTGGCATTGACCAACTTAACTTTACACAAAAGGTCAGATATCCTTGAGTTGTATCCTGTCCACTGAAGCTTGTATTAAGATGACACTTGTTAAGTGTTAACTTGTTGTTAAGATGGATTTGATCTACTCATCAATTAACTCAACTCAATACATCAAGCTTCACTCCTTGAGATGCAGAAAACACAACCTTACCACAGATACAGAATTTGAGAAATAAACAATGCAAGACTCCAGCATCAGCAAATGATGACGAGGATGAGTAGCAGTTTGCATATTGTCTCTCCTACCGGGCTGGTGATAGCATTGTCACTATCACTTTAGCTGTACACATTCCTGCAATGGGCATGCAGTTCTTGGCAGGTAGGCAGAACTCTGCAAACACCTGATGCTGGAGCTGAGAATATTTGAGCATTCAAACAGAAACAAGTCACATTCTGTGACAACGTCATAGATATTGTTCATGTCAAATCATTTTGACAGAGCAAGGGCCAATGAGAAAATTCCAACAGCTGACTGAACAATGGTGTATGTTCTTCACAGCCTGCCGACCAACTGTATCATTCATTCACATAGACCTAATCACTGACAAATTCAAAGTTTGAGATTTA
This sequence comes from Lates calcarifer, assembly GCF_001640805.2. Classification (NCBI taxonomy): domain Eukaryota; kingdom Metazoa; phylum Chordata; class Actinopteri; family Centropomidae; genus Lates; species Lates calcarifer. The sequence continues at coordinate 781,099 of NW_026117718.1, forward strand.
TGGTAGTAACAGGCTGTGTAAAAGGGGCTATTCTCTCTCCTGTTTGTCTCCTTACATACATCAGAGATCTTGCAATATTGGTGTTAAGAATTCCCTAAAATTCCTTTGGTTGTTTACACAGAACCACAGCAAGGCAGCGTAATGTCGTATGGAATTGGACACCTGCACTAAATTGAGAACAACCTGACCAAGGAGATGTTCCACTCCATTCTAAAAAGACATGCTACACCATTCAGCCAGATTAAAACCAATCTGTGTTTATTTTAACACTGGTTTGTCTTGTGGGTGGAGCTGAGACAGATTGTTCTTTGATACCTTAATTATGCTATTACTTCTGATACCAAATATTTAAATGATGAGATGAGAGAGAGGGCATTGAACTGAATGTGCTGTGAGGAGGTGCACTCCAGTAGCTGTTTGCATGCATTATACTTTAAGCCTTTAATTTTATTTATTCTAAATGAAATGACAAAAAATAAAATTTATTGCAAAGCAGTTTTATTAAATAAAAAGCCCATGCAATGTAAATAAGTCACTTAAATAAATTGGGATAAGATACAGAAGTTATATAAACGGACTCTACATTAAATATGTACATAATCCTATAGACAAAACTCAGTTGATAAAATTGTTCCATGTCTGCGTATAGTGCCTCACATTTAGTTTGTTCATATCTTCAAAAATAAAAAAAGAATATATACATATTCAAACTATTAACACCATAACATTAAATGTAAAATATCTTCTCAAATCATCTACATTATGTACAATATATGCCAAATGACACAAATCCAAACACATTTTCTGTTCATGTCTAAATGCAGACTTAGATCTGTCTTAAGAACACCTGAGTGCTTCCAATTTAGGCATAAAAAAACACATGAAACCTCAAATCTACTGAGCTTTTAGGAAACAACCCCTGGTCATCTCAGTTTAATTTTGTAAATAGCTGGTAAACTTGGTTGGAAGATTGTCCACAGGATACACAGTAGGTCCTGTTTTCATGGTGGGTAGCCCATTTAAAAGAGTCCAGTGACACTTTGTGACCACTTCCACCAGGAAGATCTTCAGCAGGACTTTGGCAAATTCCTTCCCCACACACATCCTGGAGCCCCCTCCAAATGGAATGTACTGGAACCTGGAGGAGTCGGCTGAGATTTCAGTCATGAAACGCTCTGGCTGGAAGTCTTCCTTGTTGGGGAAGATTTCTGCAACATCATGGGTGTCACAGATACTGTAAATGACGTTCCAGCCCTTGGGAATTTGGTAACCCTGAAGTGTTAGGGAGAAAATGATGAGTAAGTAGCTAGTTTGGACACATGTGGGAACCTTGGATTTAAATAGAAATTTTTGTTAACTTACATTGAGTTCAAAGGTCTTGAGGGCCACTCTGAAGCCTCCAGGTACAGGAGGGTTGATTCTCAGAGTCTCTTTAATTACACAGCCGGTGTATTTTAGCTGCTCCAAGGACTTGATGTCAAGATTCCGGATGTCCATGCCATGCTCCTCCTGGACACAAAGAGAAGACAGTCAGATCAAACTGTAATGATAGCTGGTGAGGAGTAGAATAGTGTTGGTTGTTCATGTCAGCCTGATTTCAGACTTGTTATTTTATAGAACTGGAATAATCTCAATCTCAGTGGTTGAATCAAACCACAGTGAGTGATAGTCCAAACTGAAAACAATCTATCAGTACTTGGCTAGTTTACTGTAGGATAGCTAATTAGCCCTGCTGGCATTCCAAGTTCAGACAAGCCTTGTAATATGGTAGCACAAATCACACACCAGAGTAAGAAACAAGGAAAAGCATGATTGTCATTGATTTGAAAAGCTCAATGCTGTTCACCTGCATTCATGATCCAGCTCCTGATCAGGGTTTATCATGTCTTACACTAGTCTTACTGAGAAAACTTCAATGTGAGTTACTATTTCTATGGCAAGTATAGGGTATATCATTCCTACCTGTGTATTTTCATTTTGTAACTTTACTGTTACAGTAGATATTGGCAGGGAATTTTCCCTGAAGGATACCTATTCTCCACTTACTAAATTCTCCACCGGGGTGTTCAACTGCATCTCATGATTTTCCTCAGCAAATGCAGTTTTCTTAGTTGCCATAACGTGTGCCAAGTATGACAACTCAGCTACTTCCATGACAACTGAGCAAAATATTTGCTGAGGAAGACCATGAGATGTGGCTGAGAAAAGGTAGAAAGTACACTTTGAATTAAGACTTCTTTGAGTTAAGATTTCATTTGGTCAACAACTGTTTGCAAGGTCAAGAATGACTTTTTCCTGGTCACGTGTAATAATTACATATGGCCATGTATTGCATTATGTTCTCATAAGATTATCACATGAATTAAAAAAAATCAAAGTTCCATATTATCAGTTATGTTGAATGTTGAGCATGAAAGTTATATTTCAGCAACCACTATCAAAGGTATCAGGACATCAATTTATCTAATTAAAGTTATGCAGTGTAATTACCTTGTCCACTAGTTCCTGCCTCAGTCTGTCCACAACTTCAGGGTTTAGGCCCAGGAACATGACCAGAGAGGTGGCCGTGCTGGCTGTGGTTTCATGGCCCCCGAACAACAGCTCTGTAGCAGACTCCTTAATGGCCTGGAAACAGAAAAGCAGACACAGAATTAGCTCAGGTTCTGACTAAAACAATGGCTTATGTCATTCGACATGTGTATGTGTATGTGTATGTGAACCATTACCTGCATGCTAAAGGGCTCTCCATTCTTCTTGCTGCTGTCTATGAGCTGCTGCAGAGCATCTCTGTGATTAGACCCCCCGTCTGACTCCAGCACTTTCTTCTTAATGTTTTCCTCAATCTTGGAATGGATGAAGTTCCTCGCCTTCAGACCCTAGAGAAAGGGAAGGGTGACAAGAGGAGCAGGGACAGAGAGAATGGAGGGTAGAGGAGAGACAAGTTTAGGAGATGAATTAGATTGACACTTGTACATACTACACTTGTAAATCATGGATACTACACTGTATATGCACTGTACATACAGACACAAAGTTTTTGAAAGGCCATTACTAGAATCCATTCATGTTACAAACAGCCACTGGATAACATTCATTGACTTCTATGTTAATTTGTGTGAGTTAAGTAATCCACCAGAGTGAATATCATGAGTTTGACTGTTGATGTCAGCATGCTTTTAAATATGGTTCACAATGATGTAACGTGCAAAATCACTTGTTTGGTCCTTCCAGTTTGGAATGCTTAACTCTATACATCTTCACAAAAAAACAAACAAACAAAAAAAAAAAAAAAACAGCCGACGAGCAGCCGATGTGTTTTTCACTTACTCTGTACAGTCCGCTGAAGGGCACATCAATGGGCAGAGAGAACAGATTCTTGATCATTTCCTCAAAAGCTTCCACTAGTTGCTGCTCGTCAGTCTTGATTTGCTCTGGCTCAAAGCCCAGCAGGATCCTCATGGCTATGCGGAACATGAGCCGCTTCATCTCTGGATAGACGAGCACGCAGGAGTCCCTCGCCAGCCATCCCTTCACAGAGGCCTGCACCTCTTCCTGGATGACAGGGATGTAGAGCTCCAGAGCCTCCCTAGAGAAAGCCCGCATGATGGCCTGGACAAGGGCAGAGGGGTGAGTAAGGGGTGGTGATTCAGGGCCAGAAGACCATGCACCTAGTATTAGTTTCCATCCAAACCCAATAGATTTCTAAATAATGACAGACAGTTACTCTTCAGCCTGTGTGCTCAACTACCAGATATGAAGACATATAAGATTGTAGTTACGTGTTCTTAGTGCACTGCAAAACTCTTATCTGGCAGTTGCTGGTGTAAGGTTTTTTTCCCTCTTAGAAAAATTCATAGAACACTCCATTAAGAATGTTTCCAAGTGCAAATCACCTTATTTTCAAGTATTTTCTCATTTGAATTTTCTAGATTCTAATGCAATAACCGGTCTTAACTGCACTAGCAGATTTTTACATTTGTTTTAGGAATACACAGTTTTTAGGGTCCAGTGACCACAAATGACCAGGGCTACTTATTCTCTTCTGTATGATTCATTATTATACACAGTACTGAGACAATACAGCAACATCTTGGACAGGGGAATGTGTGAATAACTGAGCAAATTACATCTCAAAAGTAATGTCTCTCTGCCGTGATACCGACGTTTTTCACACTGTATAGGTGAAATAGGCTCTAAGAGTTTCAAATTCAATTACATCTTACCTTTTTCTTGGTCTTGTGCAGAGCTCCATGAACATTAGACAGTGTGTCCGAGCCCAGGATGGTGCGCACAGACGCGGGCCACTGCACAGACACCAGCCGGTGCTCCCCCAGCAAAATCTGCCTGACGTTATCCGCTCCGCTCACGCGCACCGTGGGGTTCCCGAAGAGGTGTGTGCGGTAGATGTAACCGTACTTCTGCCGCTTCATCCGCAGAAACTTTCTCCTCTGCGAACATAGACAAATCAAGAGAAGATGAATTTTAGATATAACCACTGAAACACACCATAAGAATAAAAGCAAAGTATAAATGGAGAGAGTTTTAAAAGAAGTAAAAGTGGGTGGATTAAAATTAAGAAATACTACAAACATTATTCCCAGATAGTCTATAAATCTTAAACACTGTAGGTTTTATTAACACGTCAAATTTACTCGACTTAAATACAATCTTAAAACCAGTTGGTCCCATAAGCAAAAAAGTTGTGTTATTTGTTTAGCAAATCAAAATAAAGATAGAAGTTAAAACCACATTTCTTCAGTGTGTGTAAAGCATCCTTATCCACGTGTGTTTCTCAAACATTCCACAGGCTTTCCTGTGAAAGCACGAAAGTGCGCCGCTGTTGTGCGTTTACCTGGAGGATGAGCTGCAGCGTCTCTCCAATGAAAGGTAAACCCATGGACCCGGGGGGCAGCGGGCTGCGGCAGCTCGGGTCTCTGCTCCGGATAATGTAAACCTCCCATAGCTTCACGGCCACCAGAAACAAGAGCACGGGAAGCACGATGGTGCACAGTAAGGTGGCCAGCAGTGTACTCAGAGCCATGTCGCAGCGTCTACGGTGACAAGCAGCGTTTGGTTAGATGAATTCAGGTGAAGTTCCGTCAGCTACTGAGGCTCCAGGGCGCTCATCCACCGCTTTTATAGCCTGCCAGGGCCGCGGACAGGCTGTTACCATCTCCTCCCTCAGATAAATTAGTTCACACAAAGTTCATCTTTAATTGTGGGTGTCGCTCGGCCCCGCCTCCGGCTTGTACTGGCTGACTTGGCTCACCATTTGTTCCAAGGACCGCATCTTTAATCCCTACCTCCTGTTGCACGCAGACAATCCGCGGCGGATTTCACTGAGAAAAGGTGATGATTCCCTCCGAGACAATGGAAACACGTCCCAAGACGCCTTTGTTGGCAATAAGGCAGCCAGTTTACGCACTCATTACCTTGGCTTAAGGCCCGCTTGTAGGATCCGTAATCATGCCTGCAGGGCGGCCTGCATTCAAGAGCAAAAAGCTTTTAAGCAGCACATTTTCAGTTGCTATACAAAATGGAAAAGAACTGAAGAGCGTCTTAATCCCTCTCCCTGTGGCTCTCACTGGTGCCATTTAAAGTTAAACTTTATTTTATCTGATACATTTATTGTCTTTATTTTATAGGCAATGCCTGCACGAATGACACTTTTTTCACTTGATTTGTTTGCACTGTACTGTTTGTGATATTTCTTAACTGACAGATTCTTCCACCTGGCTGTGATTATCCAAATCAATGCCCTGATTCTTGTCCTAATAATCTAAGTATCAATATGATTGAAAGATAAAACGATGATTGACAGCTGACTGAAGAGCAGCTCTGTCCTCTGCTTGACTCACAGCTTCTATCAGTCTGTTTTCAGATTCACCCTCTTCTTTATCTACAAGACTTTAACCTGCTCTCTCTCTCTCTCTCTCTCTCTCTCTCTCTCTCTCTCTCCCTCCCTCCCTCTGTGTGTTATAAAAATGATATCTCTCTCAGCGAGTTCAAACTTGGGTCAGCAGAGACAGGCAGAGGGACGGCCGCACACATAGGCGGGCGGGCACGCGCGCACGCAAGGTTATCCCCGGCTACACCACAGGAAAAGTAAACACCAAACAGAGAAGAGGCTCATCAGCCAGGCACCACATCCTCGCTCTGCTTTTGGACTCTTGTTTTTTATGACCTGCCACAACGTCAGGATATGTGTGTGTGTGTGTGTGTGTGTGTGTGTGTGTGTGTGTGTGTGTGTGTGTTTTGGTGGCGGTGGGTTTCAGAGTGAGACAGCTTGGCTGCTGCCTTTACAGCAACACATTACATGGATGTATCTGCTCTGTATCTGATGTATCTGACAGTGTGCGTTTTTAAAAGAGGGTGCCCTGAGGTTCACCCTGGTGGGAAGACACGGCAACTATCACTATTACAGTCTCACAAAAGCCTGGACATATAATCTGATCTTCCATCCAGGCTTGGATGTAAAATCCATGACTTTCCTTTGACTTTCTGTTGCTTAAAACAGGGCAGTAACTACCACTGAGGACATGAGGACTGAGAACATGTCCTCAGTGGTAGTTACTGGGAATTTGTGGTTATTTAACAGCATTCCAGGATTTTTATACTTAGTGGGCTGTTGGATCATTACTAGACCAACAGGAAATAAATACTTGACTCAGTATTCAGTATTTTTCCACCATTATGGGGAATTAGAGAAGACGTGGGTCAAATATTAGCTACAACTGACCCCACTTCCTTCCACTCAATATGCAGGCTCTAATTTTTCTCAGATAAGATATTAATTGGTCACTCATATCAGATCATACTGTATTTCAGTGGTACATACACCAAAACAATCTGTCAGTTCAATTTATACATACACTTAACCTGGAGCTCCATCACTCTCAGGACCCCAGGGCATTTCCCAGTTTTTCCCAGTTGGTAATCCAGTCTTATAAAGAACATGTAGACCTTTATTTGGCTAATAAAACAATAACACTATCATGAGTGCATATTTTCCTGATAAGGAATAGATTTTTTAAAAAGTCTTCTGAAAATTACTATATATACTATACTATATATATATAGTCTGGTACTAATGAAAACACAGTGTGTTCTGACCCAGTTAGTTCCAGTGAATTTAAAAGCATTTTTAAAAGGAAATTACAGTTTTCAACCATCCCATTAAACTTGCAGAGAACATAAGTGAACAGCTAACTAAATAAGTAGTAGTATTTGAAAAATAAAAAATAAATGTTAAAAGTTTGAGACTTTATTTTAGGTGTGTGATGGAGAATTTGTCTCATGACTGCAGAGTGTATAAAACCTATGGCTGTTTCCTTATTTCTTCATAAGGCTCCCATTCCTGTTGGACGTAATGTGATGACTGTGGAAGTTGGTTTCTGATTCTAAATGCTCACTGTGTTAGATATTAAACAGTATATAAGATGCTAAAAACTGAACCCAACATCAGCCAAAATATTAATGGTCAAATCCCTGTTTACTTTGTATGCTCGGACAGACAGCAGGGAGTGATACATGTTCCGGGTGAATGGGTTTCCAGCTGGCCATGCTGTAGCTGGTGAGTTTTTCTCATCACAGTGTGAATGTGTGAAACAGGATTCTGCTGTTCAGGTGCGATAAAGCAGGAGGGAAGGAGGAGGGGCGGGTGAAGGGAAGTTCAAGTGTAGAGAATGATTCCTGAATGTTATATGTCCACACCTTTCAGTGTTGCTCTGAGACTGTAAATCTGCTGATCAGCTGCTGGACTCAAGACTGACAACAGATCTACACCTTCACTGCTGCCACCTGTACACTATACACAAGGTATCTGTATATTCTAACACAAATGTAATTACTTTTAGGATCTTTTTCTTTAATACCTCTAAAGGTAAAAATAATACAATTTCTGTGGCAAAAAAAATCTATACAGTCCACTCAACCCATTGTTACCAACAGAGGATCTTTAGTTATTTTTAGACACCAACATAGTGACAGAGGAGTGTACATGTAGACCAGAAAACACAGTGTGGACAGTCGTATTAAAATGCAGGCTGAGGCTTGTAGTGTAAATTGTGGAATCCTGAAACTAACAAAAGACAGTAAGAGGTTATCAGACAAATATAGTTGAATACATTCATAAGTACATTTAAAGGGAAAAATCAGAGTGGAGGAAATAGAAAATGGAAAACTTACAATTACTATTTATATTTTTGACTCAGATGATTATTTTGTTGTCAGTTTTGAGGTTCCTTATAGAAAAAAATAAAAGAAGCAATCTTTCATCTTTGTAAAAGTAGAGTGCAAAAGAGTCCAATAACTGTAAGGTGTTCATTTAAACGTGTATTTATACATGGATAAGTTGGCCTCTTTAACAGTTGCTGTTGGTCCTAGTGGAGGTGTGGATAATCCAAATATTGTTGAGTAGTTTATTTTACAACATTTTTATGAGCTTATATGTTCTGTAGTTTAAACGTCATGTAGTTGCAACAGCTGTAAGGTACTTAGGCTAATACATTGTACGCAATACATTTCCTCTGAAATGCAAGGGAGTAAAATATATAGAAATAAACAGTTACCTGTTAGTAACTAAAACTGTACTTAGATACAGCAGGATTGTCTGAGTAATATATGTACTTACTGTCATCTGTGCTGATGATAAAAGCGCAGGAAGCACTGCTCTACTCAACACACACACACACACACACACACACACACACCGACAGAGAGCGCGCAGTCAGCAGAAGCGGCGAAATACTGCGGTGCGTGCGCGCGCGTTTTGTATCTATCCTCCCCCCAAGCTCGCGCGCCGGCTGACCTACTTGTGACCCTGACTTCTTAGTGAACTCCAGCGCGCAACCAAGTTCACTACCCGTCAAACAGAGAGAGAAGGTACTTGGTCTTTAAAATAACCACTAATTGTTGACTAATAAAATAGTAAAGCACAGGAGGAGACTGGAACAGACCCAGGTCACTGGTCCCAGGTCAGTACACTATGAGCAGGACTGCTGTTGTAACTATTGGCTTTTGTTAAAGAGTATTGTGACTTCAGTTCAGGGCCAGACCAGATGCCCTCAATGATTTCTGTTTTGTCTTATTAGTTTTAACAGGGTAGGATCCCAGCCTTGATCTGAGGTCAAAGGAATGAAGCTGAAGAGGCTGAGATATCAGAATTTTTTATATCTATTATGGCTCAAATACTGGATCCTGGATTTCCCATAAAGCAACTGAACAGAGTCATTTATTAGACTCGCTTTAGCTCTACAGAATAATCTTACAGAATAGACTTAAAATACTCTACAGGGGAAGAAGGTTTATTACCTTCAAGAAACTGAGAAAGACATCCTGTAACAGTGAAACAGTGGTCAGTCACTGTGTAGGTCAGAGCATGTGAATGAGGTGAATGGAGGTCTGGAGGTGTGGAGCTATGTGTTGCCTCCTCCTCTGTCTGTCTGCTGTGTTGTTGAAGTGAATGTAAAAGCTGTTTACTGCCTTGTTAAAGTGTTTGATCCCTGCACTAAAATACTTGTCACTCCTATTGACACACAGGAAGGACACCGCTGCCCCCACCCCCACCCCCCAACCCCCTGTTATGGTGAGTAAGTACTAATAGGCTGTAAATAAACACAGACAAACCACATGTGGCCTAAAAACGTTGCCAGGGATCATGGGTAATATATAGCATTGAGCCATGTTTCAACTCATTGAGTGGAACTACACAATCAGAGCTCTTAGTTTTCTGTACATGAAAATCACTGAACTGCACAGACACAGAGGCCAACGGAGTTAATTACCACTGGTGGCTGCAGAGGGCGCTGCTGCTCAGTTACATTATGTTGGATTAAGTTGACATTGGGTTGGTCTCTGTATGTAAAAATTTAATATACAATATACAAGGTAACTAGGAACAAAAGCTGCCACATAAACATAGTAAAATTGAAACTACAATACCTCCCTCTGAAATGTAGGAAGAAATAGTGGTAAAGTACACACACCTAGAAATTGTACACATGTACTGGGCTTGAGTCCATGAAATTACTTTTCACAGTTGCTAGCTTGTTGTCACCAATGAACATCTGTCAAACCACAGAATGTCTCCCCATCACCTCCACCTCCACCTCCACGTAACTCTGCTGCAGCTCACCTAAATATCAGCCAGAGCAGGAGTCATTTATCACTTTTTGGTTAGGATGTTTCATTCTCTAAGATGCTTCTTAAATACTAGCCTTGATGTTTGTACTCAAGTGTCCACGCAGATAGGTGTGTGCTGAGCAATAAATCCACCCTCAGTTTGTAGATATAGGAAGATGGAGAAAGTGTGTGTAGAAATAAGGTCATAATGTTCTAACAGAATAGTGGTACAAGATGGTAGTTTTGTGCACAGCAGTCTGAGGAAAACAAACACATTTCTGTGTGTGTGTGTGTGTGTGTGTGTGTTGGCAGGGTGGCTGCTGTCCAGTGATAATAGAGGTCTCCAAATGTCTCTCGCCTCATTACATCTGTGGCGACAGGGATCCTCACATTCAAATGCTGACCCAGACCAAAGTTCACTTGCTGTTTCCCATTTAGCGTATGTGTGGTGGGACACAGCAAGGCTCAGAGGGTGAAGACACAAGAAGACAGAAAACCTTCACAGAGCAAGTGATGCTTCTGTGTGTGTGTGAGAGAGAGAGAGCACCAAGACTGTGACTGGTGATACAGTTAAAGATGAGGCACCGCCTCTCTGCACCTTTGTTTCACTATCTATCTATCTAAAGGGCTAGTTCACACAAATTACAAACAAAACAAAAAGTATCTTTTAAGTGCTTCTCGTGGTGTCTCTCCATGTAGATAACTTTAGTTTTATTTGTGCAGGTGAAAGAGATCTGTCTCTGAGATTTCTGTCTTCATCCCAGGAAAATGGAGGGGAATGCAATTTCATTTCTGTTGCTCTCAGCAGTAAAAAAAAAAAGTTTATTTAAAAATTAAACTGAAATGTGTCTGTTCACTATCAATGGTACTCTGGATAATAAATCTCACTGGCTCTATCTGTCCTCAGGGTGGCCACAGAGGAAAGGTTTTGAAGTGTTTGGGGAACATCATTGTACATAAAAACACATAATACAACTGTCTTTGGTTCAGAATACCTTCCAAACAAAACAATTACTATCTACATATTTAAATGTGCCAAACGTCATTCCAAGAGCTTTGATGGTGAGACAGTTGCTAGCTCAACTAGGCTAATCGGATTAGCCCCTGGATGTATAGCTCATACACTGATAAGCCACAATATTAAGACCACCTGTCTAATATTGTGTAGGTCCCCTTCATGCCACCAAAACAGCTCTGACCTGTCGGGACATGCACATAGGACCTCTGGGGGGTGTGCTTGGTTTAGAACAATTTTTAGGTGGGTGGTACGTTTCAAAGTAACATCCAGGTGAATGGACTCAAGGTTTCTCCTGTGCACTCCAGGTCCCTTGAGAAACATCTTTTCATTTGGTTATGTGTATGTTATGTACTGTACATAGTGAGAATGACAAATAAATGTGTGTGTGTTTTTTTTTTTAAATCACCTTTTACAGGGTTCCACTACAGACACTACAGTATCCTGCTGTAATGTTCTTTATTCCTACACAGGGATACTGAGAGCCAGTGAATAGAGTGAACATAACATTAAGAGAAAACTGTAAAATGAAAAGTCAAAAACCTTGCACCTTTCTGAACTGCACTGTTGGTTCTAACAGCTGAGTTAGAGTAATAAGTAATAAGTGCTTTTTCAACAGAGCAAGGAATTTTCAACATATCATTTCTAAACATACTAGTTTTCTTTCTAATTGCACACAATAACAAAACTATTTTAGAAAAAACAAAAATTACCAGGGTTAATATTATTAGCCCCCTTAAGAACCAGACCTTTTTATCGAGCCATAGCACAAACCACTGTTGTACAATGATGTGCTTTAACTTTGTAATGCTCAAAGCTTGTAAAATTGAATTAAAAGCAGGGTTACCTCCCAATTTACATGCAGTATAAAAACGTCAGTAAGGGTTTGAGCTGTCACTTGAGAAAGCATCATGCCAAAAACTAAAGAAATCACTTTAGACTTGAGAAAAAGAATTGTTGATGCTCACAAAGCAGGAGAAGGATACACAAAGTTATCACAGCATTTCCAAGTGTCAAGAACTGGAGTGAGAAGCATCATCAAGAAATTCAAAGAGAGCCACACAGTACAGAACAAGCCTGGCAGAGGCAGGAAGCGAAAGATTTCAAAGACTCTGGAAAGAGAACTAGTGAGAGACGTGTCTAAAGACCCGAGAACAACTGCCAAGACGCTAGTAAATGGCTTGGGTCTGGGTCGTCGCTTTGTCTTTCAATATGTCAACGACCCAAAACATATGTCGCTCCTGGTGAAGAACTACCTCCAGAAGACCAAAGTGAATGTTATTGACTGGCCTGCACAAAGCCCTGACTTGAATCCCATTGAAAATCTGTGGGGTGTACTGAAGACGAAGGTCCATGCCAGAAGGCCATCAAATCTGGAGGAGCTTGAGAGATTTGCCAAAAAAGAATGGGCTGGGATTCCTCAGGAGACATGTCAGAGACTTGCTGAAAACTACAACAAACGACTGCAGGCTGTTATCCAGCAAAAAGGATACACAATTGACTATTAGCATCAGGGGGGCTAATAATTTTGACCCTGGTAGTTTTTGTTTTTTGTGGAATAATTTTGTTTCTATGTAGTAGAAAAGTAAAAAAAAATGTAAAAAAGTAGAAAAAAAGTAGAAAAAATGTAAGCATCCAAAATAAAACTAGGATGTTTGAAAAAGCTGTGTTAAAAATTCTTTGGTGTCTATTTGCTGTTTTGGAAATACTTTTAAAACAATTAAGTTTTCATATGCATTATTACACTCCTCATGTCATAATGTCAAAAAATTATCCACAACAAATTTCATGAGGATCTGGAACTTTGTTTTTGAGATACTTTGTCATGGTTCAGGCTGATGGCAGTGCAGAGAACCAAATCACTGAGGAATCGTTTGAATCGCTCCATGAATAACAACATCAGATATCATGGCAATGTGGACAAAAGTCGCTTAGGCACATTTTGATGTTAAGTGCTGGACAAACAAAATGATCGCACTGTCACCCAGGCACTAGACCAAACAGGAGGCTTCACAACAAACAGACATTACTGTTGAATAAACTTTTATTACAGCACACAAAATAAAAACAACAAATTTAGAAAACCAAAATCTCAGTCAGGGTATCTTACTGAGAACATCAACAAAGGTAAAGCAAGGATTCCTTTGGATATCAAAATGTACCTTCTCTCCACAAGAAAAACATTTTTTTTTTCAAATCTGAATTGAAATAATCATTGGTGTACAAGCAGTGTTATGTAAAACCTTTATTTTTAAAATCTTGATTTGTGCCATTATACTGGAAAAAGGCTCTGATCATGTGAGTTTGAGATTGAGATGGTGAGACATATGTTATATTAATAAACATACATTATTTACCATCATTTTCCCTCAACTGCAGAAAGAGCCAGGCCTTTCTCATTTTCTTATTTTCCATGTATTTTATATCATATTTTACACCCATGTCTCCTAGAAATCACATTCGTAAACAAATAATTTGCAAATATATTTTGCAGAAAATGTAACGCTGCCTGAATCATGTTTTCTGTTATCTGGCAAGTTACAAAATGTTGATACTGAACGGATCAGTAAAATATTCACTGACAACGTTTCATTTGTTTTCGGTCATAATATATCGTTTTGCAATAAAAGATCATTTTTATGGTTCTGTTTAGACTTACAGCACAACACAACTTTTGCTGCCTAAACCTGACCACCATCCTGACCTTTGTTAATTAGTTGCATTTGGAGACAGGTTTGGATTGTATTTTATACAAAGCTCCTGTTTTTAGCTTAGCTGTACCTAGCTCAGCAGTCCGTCCATGTTTACTTGTTGTCCTTTTATATTCAGTTCAATGTACATTTCAGCACCACAAGAGTCATGCCATACTCACCACTCCACTGCTCAAAGTTTCTGTTTTTAACAGACAAACTCTTTTCATACTGACTTTTCCCACTACTTTACAATTCTTTAAATTACTGTTAAGCAAACCGTCTTTCAGCTGCTGAAATGGCATACATCCCTTCCTTCTTTACTATTCTGTAAACGTGAAACCTGAAGTCCTGGAGTTGCACTTACAGCTCTTCAAATAAATCAAGTATGAATCAAGTAGAAGCAACTGGAAATAAGTAGTGAATGAAAACTGTATTTGTGCTAAAAAGAAAAGCAAGAGCAGCAGAGTGGTGAATATGGCACAACTCACCTAGCCCAGCTTCTGTTTCAGACTTCACCATTATCTGAATACCGGCTTTTATTTGAGAATTGATGGTAGAATAGACATGAGAGGGAGAGGTAAATGACAAAGGTTTTGCACACACCTCAAACCAGGAGAACCAGTTTCCACTCCCAGAGAGGAGGTGTGTGCACAGAATCCTTTCCATTAAAACTGAATTTGGAACTGCCTTTTATTTTGGATAATGACCTCTTTGACTGAAATATTTGGACCATTTCTTAAATAGTTCCTATGGAATATTATACAGGGCCAATGCTTGAACATAAAATAACATTTTCATGTTTTAACCATGTGAATGAGTGGAGAGAAGGTGCCAACGTAAGTCACTGAGCTCCTCACACTGTACTCAACTGTGTTAATGAAGGAGGCAACAAATGCAACTTCTGACTCTTTCTAATTACATATTTACTTTAGGTGTTGATGGAGGCGCATATCACAGTGTCAACCTCCAATTCTGTCTGTAGCAGACTAACTGCTGTAATATTTTCTTTACAAAATATGCAGTATATACATTGGCATTTACAGGCAACTATTTAAAAAGACAAAAATGAATCTAAAAGAAAAAAAAAATCAGCTTCAGTGCAAAATGCCCACTAAAGGTAGAGCACAGATCCAAAACAGAAACAGAATAGAAACAGTCTCATTATAAAATGTTTTTGTCCTGTGCAAGTTTTAAGTAATCAATCAACGTGCCTGTGAGGCTGTACAGGAACCAATTTCTTATTGCTGTGCTTTCTGGATATATGAGGGTTATGAGATTCTAAAGCTTAATTTCACCCTGAGGAACAAAAAGAAAGAATTTAGAATGGAAGGTCAGTTTTTCAATATATATGTATATATAATTACTAATAACATTAGTTTGGGTGGACAGCAAGAAAAAACTGCAGTTAACTTCACATAAATAATGTCCTTAACCCTACAACAGACAGGATATATAGAGGGAAAAGGAGGAGGGCATGCACTGATGTCACCTTTCACATGAAACCACCTGAATCCTTGACTCCCACTTTGCGGCCAAACACTGCTCTGGCTGCTATGAATAAAAGGAAGGAAAACAAGCTGATGTCTTGCAGTGTTTCCCCCACCATTGTTTTGGCAGGGCCGCGCCAAATGGACCTTCCGTCCTCCCAAGAAAAGCAAAAAAAAAGAATGCATAAATTAAAAGATCATATAGGTTTGCATTTTTCTACCCATTTCCTGTTTCAAGCATGTCTCTGCATATGCATCCGCACACAGAAGAGGAAGAGCCACACTCGCCAAATGAAGTGCAAGAAAAGCTCTGACAAGCATTGTCTCTGTAAATCATAGATGGACAGATGTCGATTGTAAACATCCAAAAGTCACAGACCAAATTATTAGTTTTTTTTTAACATGCGCTATCTGCCAACAGTAGCTTTGCTGGCAGGGAGGCTAGCCCTGTGATTTCTCATTTACAGTCAGACATTTCAGCCAGGACCCTTGAAGACATGGTTAAATGATCAAATTGATATCATGATGAGAAAAAAGTATAACTGGAGTTTAAGAAGGTAATCAGAGCCAGTGGAAAGGCTTCCCAGCACTAGAACTGGCTTGGCTGACCCTATCACTCATGTGACTCTAACTTGGGTCCTCCAGTCTCCTGTAGTGATGCTGCTGTATGGGCTCAGTACAACACCCTGCAATGACCGAACCTATGTCTGCATGAATCTGTGTGGCGTTGTGATGGATTGTGTTATTTGGTAAATACTGGACCACATAATTTAAAAAATAAAAAAAAACTCAGTTAAAACTGTGATTACCACCAACTGCAAGTCTCTGTCTCAGAGGGTTGATTTAAATGTACAATGTGAGGAGAAAAAAATGAAGACAGACAGCAAGCAAAGCTACCAAGGAGTCTGACAAAACTGACAAAACACTTTTTTCATGGACATCAGTCTTTCAAGACGTCATCATCCATTCTTCTCAGCATCACTCTGTTTCTGCACATACACACATACACAGTAACAACAGCTGAAGTATTGGGACATTGAGTTTAACTTGGTCTTTGTCAGAGCTATCAATGGATACAGTTCCATGCCCATAATTCTGTGGGAGTAGACAGATGGTGAAAACTAAGGGTGGACAATGAGAAGCTTTCACAGAGTACCCATCTGAGATAAGGGTTATTCAACAGAATCTGCTATACTGGTTACCAGGGTCAAGTTAAAACCAAAGGAGTGGAGAAACCAGCTTATGAGTCTGATCACACCAGAAAATGATATGACAGGGAAAAAGATGCTATTTATTGTTTGTACATTACACTTTCATTGAGATATGGCCTGATGTTTTACCTTTAATTGAGCATAATGTCATTAAATCTATAAGACGTCCATGTGACTGAACTAGAAATAGTTTGTTTATTTTAACAAAACAGCTTGGTCAGCAGATCACTAATACCGTCATCACTCTAGATGAACGATTATTTTTGTTATTCTTCCAAATGAAACACAAGAAAAGACATCCTGTCTTCATCCTGTTGATGAAGAATGGAAGTTCTGTAATCTCATTTCAGCTGAAGTGTTATCATGTTGAATGTATAATATATGTTAAACAGCTCATCTCAATCACATGCGGTTCAGAAGTTGACCTGTAAATTCATTGTCCCAGTACTGTGAGTGCCACTTCCTGTGATGCCTCCCTGAAGTCTGTCTCTGCAGCTACAATCATTGCACTCTCACAAATGTACAAACATAGTTTGTCTTATCGTAGCCATTAAAAATTCTTTACAAACATTTTTCTGTTTAGTCCAGTAAACTGGACTGGAAAGTATATGTGTGTGTGTGTGTGTGTTATTTACACTGAATATTCAGTCAGGTTTAACAGCAAAGAGAGGATATCACTTCATGTATGTGTGCTGTATTTGCTAGGAGTCAGTTCCCTGCATGCCTTGTACAGTGTGTGTATTGCTGTGCTATAATATGATGTGTGTATGTTTCCTGTCTATCTGTTCCTTTGTGTGTGTGTATGTTTGTGTAAATTCCCTGTGTGGTTCTTCTGTATGCCACTGACATGTTGTGTGTTATAATTTCATTTCTTCATATGAAAAGGTCCTGGCAGTTCTGTGTGTGTGTATATGTGTATGTGTGTGTGTGAGTGACTGCATGGATATTTCATTCATTTTATCCGTGTCACTCCTGTTTGTAGTCAGTGTGTGTGTGTGTGTGTTTACGAGGACATGCCATTGACCAGACTCCTCAGCTGTTTGACCACAGTCTCTATCAGCTTCTGTTTGTCCCTGTCATTCTTCCTGAACTGAGAGAAGATGTTGTTTTTCTTACTGGTGTCCTTCATCCTGGAAACAGAGAGAGGAAGAGGCTGTCAAAGTCAGAGATGTATTCTCTCAGCTAATGAGAGGGTTACTGTTTAGGTTTGCTTTGTGAAGACTTATTTGAGGTGCTTTCACACCTAACTTGTTGGTTTTGCTTAAAATGAACGCTAGTGCTTACTACGCAACAAGGTTTCCAAGCAGATTCTGACACAGTTAAAATCAAAACTCACCAACCACAGGATTTTATCGTAAATTTAAAATCTGATAAGAAAGCAATCTCCCAGTTTGTTTAAGTATACAAGATAACCATGATAACAATATGTACATCACCATGTAAGTACTGGGATTTGATAGATCAGAGTCAAAAAGAGCTAAAACAAAGGTGTTGAGTTTGTTTCCTAGTCCATGTATTTTGGCAGTTACCTTCTAGATGTGAGTGAGACGTAGTAGTAAAATGCTAACAGTAAATATCCTCCATTTGATTTATGATGCACTAGATCCAGCTTCACATTACTAATTATGCTCATAATCAGTTATTTCCTGAACTCTTTTAGACTTAAGAGAAGCTCTACTGTGAAGTGTAACTGTCATTTAATTTTCCCAGTTGGAGAAAATGTAGCACTGATAATGGTAAATGACATCACCAAAACTTTATACTCAGTGAATTACTGTTAATTCAGTATGATTTTATACATATAGGGTTTATGGTCTATCTGTACAGTATGTACTATCTGTCAGTGTGAACACACACACCATTTCTAAAAGAGATCAGCTAAAGATATCATTTTTTTTCCTCCACTGAGACCAAATGAACCAAATGACAGGTGTGAACCCTGTATTTATGCCAGATATAATACAATATTCTGCATATTGGAGCTTAATTAGACTGAGCACACCGCAAAAGGTTAATATGACAAAGGTCAAAGTGTATATCTTTACAAAACCAATTACCAACCAATTCCATAAAAGATTTTAAATAAAAGTTCAAATTCAACACAGAGGACACACAGTAAAAAAAGTTTCAAAGGATATCACAAACAAAGACATTGCAGAAGTGTACACATAGAGAATAACTGTACTTTAAAATGGAGCTCATGCATCAAACCTTGAGCCACTAGACAAATTTTCCACAACTTTTCCTGTTTAACATTCTTTAGATATGAATTCACACAGCTATGGATGAGTAAGAGGAAAAAAACTGAATGGGTGAAAATTTCACCTCCACATATGCAATAATGGATTTCAACCATAACAAAATATTAGCCATAGCTCAATTTTAAATCACTATTTGTGCCAAGCTTAAGCAAAACTCTTATATACTACAGAGTAGGTCAAGTAATGTTTTGTAATATCAGTAATGTTTTGATATCAGAGCATGCATGAGGAAGACCAAAGAAAAGCAGAGAGGAAGCTGCACCTACCCCCTGTAGACTCTGAGGAGCACCAGATAGCAGCAGAGAAACAGCAGAGAGAAGAGAAGAAAATTTAGAGGGACAGGACAAAAATAAAACCAAAACACAAGGAGAGGAGGGAAACAAGGCCGCCACAATCAAATTTAATTTATATGCAAGTATTCATGCTTCTAAGTGCAATTACTGTGAGAAAAGACATTTAAAAAACTTTTTATAAATCACACCATAGAATATGCATTGAGGTTTACCACGCAAACATTTTTTAATACCATAAGAATACTTGTGGTGACAGACAGTAGCATTTATGTTTTTTCAGGTCAAAACTCGGAAGGGGTTGAACCGTGTTAAGTTTGTGGCAGCTTATTATCATCTGTTGTCTGTCGTAGTGACACAAATTGTTGTGAGCATGAAACTTGGACCAATAACCGGAAATGATGAGCACATGAGAAACCTGACTGGCCAGATGTTGGTACAGTAATTAAGAGTCAAAAATGCAATTTTGGAAAGGCCAAGCTCCTAACACTGCAAGTAACTTGAAAGCATCTTGTGATGGGATCACACCAGCCGTGACATTTTGTCATGATATCATCACAACTCTACAAGATACAGTCACAGAGCTTTACAGGTGTGTAACTGAGATTAAAATGAAGAATGAGTTCAAAGTTGGGCGTGGCAGCATGAAAACTGAGCACATAATGAAGTAATGACTTCTGGGTACTCATGGATCGCAGTGCTGTAACATGTTGATGGATGTCACAGCTGGTGTGATCCCACTACTGGATGGTCACTAGCTCTATGACGTTCCTAGCTACTGCAGCCAGCAAAAGTGTCGGTGTTTGCTGCAAGTCTGATGGCTCTGACTGAACAGTCCTCTTTCACAACAGTGTGGGACATCTCCTGACATCACACACACAAGTATTTTATTACTAACAAAAGTCTCTATGACTAGAGGAAAATGACCAGATTTAAGACTTTTTAAAGACCTTCTAAAACCCTGATTATACCCCAGGACGGTTGCACATGTGGACAGCAGAGGGGCACGTGCTTCTATACATACTACAGCTGGGGATATTTGTACACACACAACCTCCCGACAGCAAGAAGAAGTGCCACTTGCTGTATTTGGCTGAACAAAAAGAAAACAGCGTGTGCAACAAAAAGACCAAGAATGTGACCAAGGATGTGGAGTATAGTGCATAAATACGGTCAAGCATCTAGGTTTATATTAGAGTGATGGTGAAATATTGTACACACATCCCCAGCGGTGTTAACATATCGGACAAACTCACTTCTCAAGTAGAGCCAGGGCAGTGGCTGGATTCACTCTCAGGTATTTGGACGTTGGCTGGCCATAATCTGCCAGATAAGTTGACCAGTCCCACACCATGAACAGGTCCAGGAGCTATGAAACACAGAGATATACAAAACTCAGATATACAACAGAACTTTACTTAAGAGAATTTCTGTCAGAACCTCAGAGAGGAAAAGAGAAAGATGGAGGGTGGTAGAGGGTGAGCTTGATGGGTTGAAGAGATTGACATGATTTGCATCTGTTGGCAGCTCTCAGACTCACTTTGGCTGCTGAGTTAATGTTAGCTAACATATTAGTTTCACAGAGTGATGGGACAAACTGTTCACTACCCTTTCCTTGGCTGAGAGGGACACAAATGAAGGTTTACAATAATCCTGAAACAAAGCTCTAAATACTCTGTGTTTGTAATTCTTACAGAAACGTGAACATGTATCTTTTGCATCAAAGCCAAGCAGTGCTGGAGCTCCTGCCAGGACAGGAGCAGGGTCAGATAATGGGATGATGGTAAACACTTGGGTATCAGGTCACTGTGTCACTCTGAGACACAGTGAGTAGACAGAAGAGTGAGAGCTGCAGGGAGAATAAGGAGGGAGGGAGGGAGGGGCTTCTGCTGCTACATGATGAGTGTTAAGTGTGAACAGGAACATTTAAAATGACCACCCCACGACCTCTGGTTAACCTGATGGAGATGACCCTCTTACCCCACCCACACACACAGTGTATGCTAATGTGACAGAGTGAAGCAGCTGGGTGTTTGGGTCATGTTGAAAGAGCAGTGAAAGAACAGCTTAGTGATAATAGCACTATTCAGCTGAGTGAGAGACTCCGACACACAGAGAGGCTTAGCAACAATACCATTATTCTCACCTGGAGCTAAGTGATGAATCGTGAGCAGGCATGCAGAGGGTGCCATGTTTTACACTCACTCAACTCTCCACTATACACAACAATTGACAAGATCTGACTAAGTAATTTGGTACAATGAGCCCTACAACTCAGATCTTATTTTCATGTCGTTGGTTACTATTGGTTCTATCAATGATGGAAATATTTTCCACATCAAACTAAATGCTGAGACCTGGGAACACAGTGATCACTAAAAACAAGAAACCCAAGCACAGAGCATAGACTTCATGCCTGATATTCCATAGTTCTGTGTACACATTGTTTTCATGTGCAACTATGGATTATTAGTGACATTTCAGATGTGCAAAGAAGAGCACGATGACCTAGATTTTTTCAAATGGATAAAAACTGACATTTGTTCAAAATCTGATAACAGTTTTTTATACAGCTAAGAGACCACTTCAAATTTTTCTGAAATCAGCATCTCTACATGTTTGGCAGCCATTCCATTCTAGTGTCTGTTGAATTCCAACACAAGCACACCTCATTCTACTTAATGAGGTATTGAGGGTGATCACCTGAACCAAATCTTGTTTAACAAAGAAAAGTATAAAAACCACTGCTGTGGTCATCACTATCCTCTTGCAATAGGACCAGCTGGATGGCAAAAACAGTGCTAGTAGCACCTCAAATTTAATTAAAATAAAAAAAAATAACTACTGACCATGCCAAAAGAGTTGAAAAGAAAGTTTTGAGTGAGGAAAAGAAGGGTTCAATTCTGGCTTTACTGGCAGAGGGATACAGTGAGGGTCAGGTTGCTTCCATCCTTAAAATTTCTAAGACGGCGGTTCATAAGAACAAGGTCAAGCAGCAGACTTTGAGGACAACAAAGCTACAGGCTGGCAGAGAGCGAAAACGACTCTCCACTGACTGGGATGACCATCAACTCATTCGAATGTCACTCAGCAACCACAGGATGACATCAAGTGACCTACAAAAAGACTGGCAGACGGCAGCTGGGGTGAAGT
This sequence comes from Lates calcarifer, assembly GCF_001640805.2. Lineage (NCBI taxonomy): Eukaryota > Metazoa > Chordata > Actinopteri > Centropomidae > Lates > Lates calcarifer. Next base: position 803,331 of record NW_026117718.1, read on the forward strand.
GAACGGCGAGAATGGTTCAAAACAGGCTCCTAGGGGCAGGGCTCAAGTTGTGTAAAGCTAGAAAAAATCCTTCATCAATGAGAAGCAAAGAAGAGCCAGGCTGAGGTTTGCAAAAGACCATAAGGATTGGACCATAGAGGACTGGAGTAAGGTCATCTTCTCTGATGAGTCCAATTTTCAGCTTTGCCCAACACCTGGTCATCTAATGGTTAGACGGAGACCTGGAGAGGCCTACAGAGGCCTGCTCTGACAATGTTCCCCAACTCTGAGGACTGGTTTTTCCGGCAGGACAATGCTCCATGCCACACAGCTAGGTCAGTCAAGGTGTGGATCAAGGACCACCAGATCAAGACCCTGTCATGGCCAGCCCAAGCTCCAGACCTAAACCCCATTGAAAACCTCTGGAATGTGATCAAGATGGATGGTCACAAGCCATCAAACATAGCTGAGCTGCTTGAATTTTTTGCACCAGGAATGGTATAAGGTCACCCAATAGCAATGTGAAAGACTGGTGGAGAGTATGCCAAGATGCATGAAAGCTGTGATTAAAAATCAGGGTTATGCCACCAAATATTGATTTCCAAACTCTTCCTGTTAAAACATTAGTATTGTGATATTTCAAAATAAATATTAACTTGTTTTCTTTGCGTTATTTGAGGTCTGAAAACAATTCCAAAAATTCCAAATAAAAACAATATTTTTATTTGGAATTTGGGAGAAATGTTGTCATTAGCTTAAAGAATGAAACAAAAATGTTTATTTTACTCAAACACATACCTATAAATTATAAAATCAGTGTGTGGCAGTCAACTATCACTGTGCAAGAGCTGACTTTTATGAGTCCTAAAAGAAACTCTACTGGATGTCATTATGTTGATGCTTGCTCTGAATTCAAAAGGCTCCCTTCCCATTAGCTATCTACAGTCACCAGTTTAAGGGTGCCTGGGTTCAACATTAGACATACAGTGAGGAGCTCGAACAGAAACCGGATAGCCAGCAGAAAATGAATGTATAGCACAAACTATAAGTTTATCAATTAATTTAATGACAAAAGTTGAAAATACTCAGTTATATAATTTAGATTTTGTAGTTTTATTTGCTACGGTTGGTCCTGACTACCTTAATGTTGCATTTATCTTTGAACAGGGTGTACCCTGCCCGCGAATATGTTTTCAATATGCTGTAAAACACTAAAAAGAGTCCAAACAAGACTGGAAACACGTCTGCTGCAGAAGAAATTGCCTGAAGATGCATTTCTGACAAACTCCAAGTAAACATTTGACCTGAGACAGAGAAACAACAAAGTTGCATTCACTTTATGTCCAAGGTTAAGTAGAGGTGAATGTTCATAATAAACAGAACAAGCCTGAGAGAGAAAAAAGAGAATGAGATGTGTATAATTTGTGTCAGATAAATCATAATCCCTTCTTCATGGTTTGTTGTGGAACTCCCTGGTTTCACCTTTACCTTAAAACAATAAGTCAGGGCTGAAACTCTAGAAATGCTTCTCTGCTTTCTTTCCTTTTATGCATTTGTGAAGCTTCATTTTGGATATTTCCTGCTAGATGCTGTTGTCTCACTGACTTGTATTGTTTGGCATAAAAGGAGTTAGAATAGAAGATGTGCCTATTCTCTCTCTCATTATGGGCTTGTCAGCAAAGTCTGGTGGTCCAGAGGTGAGTAAGGCCAACTCTAGGTCTGACTAAATCATATTTACACTCATCTACTCAGACTCTGTTAAGGGTTGTGTGTTATCACCACACACAAGGTGAACAAAAGCAGCAACATTCACGTATATATAGTAGAACACATGATACACACAATATGATATTTTTAAAGTGTGTTTGCTCATGCACATACAAAGTGGCAGACCCTCTCTGGTCTTTAATGAGCAAAAGGCATGTTTGCATTGAGGATGATTGGCCACTTATTTTCTCATGTTGCCACTATACTGGTGCAGGACAAAATAACCTGAGCAGTTTGTTTTCAAGCATTGAAAATATTTGTAACTTCTTCAAGTTATACTTCTACACAAGAGTGTTGATACCCTTGGGAAAATTCCAGCAGACATTATGAACAGCATTTCTCCAAATGTTGATGCACTGTCATTTTTATTTCATGAATTAAAAAAACAGGACAAAGTCTAAATAAATAGAAAACTGGGTAGCTGTTGCATGTCAGGAGCCATCTGCAGACAGTTTAACCTTTTTAACTTCCCCTTCTCCGGGCACTTTTCAGAAGTAACTGATGGCATCAGCATGATTTTAGTGGTTTAATTCACAATAAATGACATTCTGTTGAGTTTGAGTTTCTAGTGTTTGTGTCCATTTATTTGAACTAGAGCTAGACTTTTTTTTTTTTTTTTAAAACTCAATTTACTTGAACAACTTTTACTACTGGGCCTTATCCATGATTAAGTTTATTTGCTACAAACTAGCCAATGTACTAATTGTATATGGTACAATCAAAATCAAAAAGTTTCAAGACTGCACGTATAACAAGCAAAACTGTATCTTGTTTAAATTTGGCTGCATTTGGGATAGGGGAAGAAATTTTAAGGAGCCAAATCTGGTGAGTGGGGCAAGTGGCGAGTGACAACTGTGTTCAAACACTTTTGTCTGTCTCGACATGTTAGCCCTGTGATTGGTGGCTGACTGTTGTCCCCTGCCTCCCCAGCAAGAATAAGCAGGTATAACTAGTGAATGGATGGATAATGCTGACCCTTCACATATAACCTGCATCCATATAGTTGATTTCATACAGGTATTTGATGTGTTTCTATAAAATGACACATACTACAGGGCATTAAATATTGCAATTAACTAGTAAAAACCAAAAGTATGAAAAATACTGTATGTGCATCTTATGAAATTCTTCATAGTCCAGCAATGTAATAATCTATGATTAATTTTATAGATCAAAGACTATAGCTCAAATATTTCTTATGCACAAAGAAATTAAACTGACCATTTAAACTAAACACTGTGTAAATAAGGAAGTTTCAAAGTGCAGGAAATCTAAGCATGTTATTTAAATACTGTATGACTTTATTTGTTAATTGGTGAATTTAATGACCGAGGTGTAGAATTTTTATTTCTATAGCATTCCATCAATCACCATAGATTTTTGACCTTCAGTCACTCTAAATGGTTAGAGGATAATAATCTAAAAAGCAGTTACAACTAGAAAATCAACAGCCATAAGATGGGTAGTAAAGGGGTGACCTCTGTGTAACCACAGCCTGTGGATGCCTCCCAACCCCTTTACCTGATGCTGGGATTAACAGGTCAACCAAGCAGCCTGTATAAAAGGGAACATGGACATGTATTGTGTAGTGAGCTGCATCACAGGAACCTAAGCTCTACTCAAAATCAGACCCAGGCAGGGCCGGAGCTACCATCAAGTATACTGAGGTTATGTTCTCTGGGTTTTTCTTGGGAATTTGGGCAACTCTGGCATTTTAGCAACCCTGAGCAGTGTTTACATAGTACAGTAGGAAAATTAAACCTTTTTAAGCCTGATTCAAGTATTTTCAATATATCAAATTGAATACAAATTACAGTGAAAATAAAAGCTCCACTATTTCAGTTATTTAGTTGATTAATCAATCACAGAAATTAAGCAACAACTAATTTGATATTAATTGTTTACATTTTTCTTTTTAAGCAAATGCCAACATTTTTCTGATTTTATTTTTGAATATTTGCCTGTTTTCTATGTCTGTTATAATACTACATTAAATGTCTATGGACCGTTTGGACTGCTGTGGCTCAGGAGTTGATAGGAATGACTTTTCTCAGCAACATGTCTTGTAATTTCCATAACTGATTAACTTCATAATTGATGTTAATTATGAGGATATATAATTCTTCTATTAGAAGTAAGCTCAGCTTCAGCCTTGTTTTCTGGCAGTCAGCAATGCACTTTAGAGGCAGCGCTTCCAGAAGTCAGTAATCCCAGAGAAACTGCATGGTAGGGTAGGAAAATGCACAGGCAAATGCTGTTCAATTTTGACTATGGGTGGTTAGTTTATCTACTAGTTTATCTGAATTCATCATTCTCTCTCAGTATAGTGCTGTGACCTGGACTGGATGCAGAGCTGAGCCTCCACCTCAGGCTCAGATTAACAGGTAAATGCAGACACAAGTTAATGAGACAAAACACTTTACATACCACTGGTGTTTAGAACATAAAGGAAAGGGGGTTGTGCTTGTTAGTGTGTGCGTGTGTGTGTGGTTGGAGTGGATGGAATGTTCTTGAGCAGGTGAACTATAGGACAGGTGAAAGTTGAAAAGGCCAGTGAAACTTAATATTGTTAGACAGAGAGGTGAAATGTGGGTCAGGTCAGCTGAGAAGTAAAAACTGAAGTCCATAAACGTGGAAACATATTAAAGCTACAAAAATTAATTTGTAACTGAACTGAGGTGTTAATTTTTGGTTGATTCAGCCATCAGCTTCTAGAATAAATAAATATCATTTGGCCATTTTTTGTCTCAGCCATTCTTCATTATCTTGATTTTGTGCTTGAAATGCTCAGCTCTGAGCAGTTCTGATGTTTTGTGTCATGGGTTAAAGCTTCAAAATATGGAATGCTTCAAACACTGCTCTTCCCAGGCCACTGCCTTTGTTGTGTGATTGACAGGTCATTAATTAGATAGTGTTGAGAGCATCATGGCATGCACAGCACATCTGTGTTGTGTTGAATAATGGAAGAACTACTACAGGAGGAACTTACAAATACATTTATTCCATCTGTGCTGCTCAGTGAAGATAGGCAAGATAGGCATATTTTACCTGCCGTAGGTCAATAAAGGCCAGCTGGAGTGTGTCTCCTTGGAAACCAGGGACGGGCTCTGAGCTGGCAAACACTGAGGAGCAAAATAGTCAACATACAACAGTCACTTTAAACTGACAGTATACAGCACACACAGCTAGTGTCAAAACTATGGCCCACAGCATAAACACAGTGTACGTGTAGAGATCTACAGTACAGTTGGTACTTGTAGGTGTCAATAAAGGGACTATTCACTACTTACTGAAGTGATGTAATCTGTGCCTGTCCACGCTGTAATTCACATTTTGTGATAAATCTACACTTTGCTTTGATGCTTTTTAGTTTGATCTGATTAAAAATTGGCTTTTTTGTTACTGTCAAGGTTACTGATGAGTGTCATAAGACTCACTATAAGCTTTCTGTAGATTTCTGTAAAGAAACTAATCTTGCCTATCTTCTGTTAGTCAAAACACAGTCTACAAAATGTCTGCACTTGACTGTGCTGATATTGTTATAAAAACATGCAAATGTTTAAACTAAAGTTTCCATATAGTTACATACTGTGGTCCTTACATAAGAAATGAGCAGCTAAAGTCAGGCATTCTGAGGGCAACTTGTTTTCATTAAAATAAGATTAACATGTTTATTGTGTGTCTACTTGTGTGTGCACAGTTCTTTCATGAAAAAATATCTTTATCTCAATGAATCTTCTTCTCTCTACAGCTCTGGGGACCACTGTATAGACCCTAAACATTTTTTCCCTCAAATTTAGGATTAAAATGAGATTTGTCTTTAGTTCAGAACTAGACAATTACATGTCAATTTTTTACAAGAGATATTCTTTTTGAATGGAGAGTATCAGTGTAACTACAGTATTTGTGTAGCTCCTTGTGTAGAGCAAGGTTTCTTCAGAGTCTTTCCAGTGCTGCAGATATAACATTAAATTACATCATAAATAAAAATAAACATTACATTTATTACACTCACATTCACACTGAATTACATCTAAGTTGAACTGCTGGATGGCCCCCATACTGATCTGTTTGAGTTCCGTGTCCAGCAGCATTTGCATCAGTGATGTGGACAGATGCTTGCAGGCTGACATACAAGCTGTCTGGGCCACTTTACCCTGGAGAGAGAGAGAGAGACAGAGAGAGGGGGAGGGAGGGACGTGAAGACAGGATGTAAAGGGGGAGAGACAGGTGTAGGAAAGATTAGAATGGGGATGAGAAAGAAAGAGAATGAGGACGAGAAGTAAGCGAGAGAGACCGGATGAGGTCATTGAAAGGGGTGAAGGGTGGGGGTGGAGAATAGGAATTGCTTACAGAGATGATTGGGGCAGGTGAAAGTGTGTAAGGACAGATGAGTAAAAGGAGAGTAAAGAGGTATAAAGAAGATTGTGTGAAGCAATTGGGAAGAGAGTAAAAGGAACAGAAGAAGGGTTTGCGGGGAGGAGATTTAGGAGTAAAAATAGATATGGGGATAAAGAGTGAGAAGGGCAAAAAATAATAATAAACAGCGTTAGCTGTTAGCTTCACCCTGAACTGTGGATAAGCAGTCATAGCAATTAGCAGTTCATTAACAACAAATGGTCTTTCTGCTTAAGAGAATTTGACAGCTGCCAAATCCCACCTGGACAGAGTGGAAAACATTAAATGAGATCTGTAACATATGACTTATGCGTCATCTGTGCAGTGTTCAATATACTGTACATACAGCGACCATGCTATTAATTAAGTTTTTCTTAACAAATGCCTGTCAGTGTCAATACCTGTTCATCCAGTATACTGGAAGTAAACACAACAAGTTTGAGTTTCAGATTAGGATAGACAGTTTTAGTCCTTTTTCAATATCAACCTAATTGTGTCTTAAGTAAAACTGTCAAATATCAAAAGTTAGTACTTGAAAACCTGTGATATTTTGCAGACATATCAATTAGCTATTATGAAACTGCTGTGATCAACAGATTCTCTCCCAAGGACAAAGTAAATCCTCACATATTCTCAACTTTGTCATGCAACTTTGTAATGATAAGAAACTCCAAAACACTATGAGTGTTGGCCTTTGAGGGAAGGGACAGCTAGAGAGCCCAAAACAAAGGAGGCTAAAATTCATTTTGCTGGCCTCGCTCACTGACCAGTTCTTTCTTTTTTGCCTTGTATCTAAGTGTCATGAATGTTTTTGCCTGTTTATGTAAAGACAGAGACAGCAGTATAATCTGGTTTCTCCTTTTTTGGGAGTCCCTCACACCCCGGAAGGGAAGGCAGCATCTCTGCAGATGAGTATACCACCAGAGTCTTGAAGTAGGTCATACATAATGATCGTGAGAGAGAGTTTTATACATTGTTTTTTTTTTGTTTTTTTTTTGGAAAATCCTACATATTATATACAGTGGCAAGAAAAAGTATGTGAACGTTTTGGAATTTCATCTTCATCTAAGTCAAGGGTATTGACAAATATAATGTGCCTAAAATAATAACACTATTTTTCAACTCATTCACCATTTAATATGGCAGTGGAAAAAGTAAGTGAACCCTTGGAATTAATAGCTGGTTGACCCCCCCCCGGCAGCAATAACCTCAACCTGGCGCTTCCTGTAGCTGTGGATCAGACCTGCACATCGTTCAGGAGGAATTTTAGCCCATTCTTCCTGGCAGAACTGCTTTAGTTCTCTCATATTCTTTGGACGTCTCGTGTATGGCTCTCTTCAATCCATAGCATCTCTATTGTATTGAGGCTCTACAGACATTCTCATATTATCCTGAAGAATTTTTTGATACACTTGGGCATTCATTTTCCCCTCAATGATTGCAAGCTGGCCAGGCCCTGATCAAATCATGATGTTTCCTCCACCATATTTTATGGTTGGGATGATGTTTTCATGATGATATGCAGTGCCCTTTTTATGCCAGATGTAGTGCTGCGTGTTCTTTCCAAATAGTTCAATCTTAGTTTCATCAGTCCACAAAACTACTACTGTGGAGTGGGTGTCAAATGACCCAAAGAGTGGCTACTCCCGGTAGAGTAGCCACAGTCCCAAAGTGTCTCCATTTGTAGATTGTTTTCCTAACTGTAGACTGGTGAATTTCTTTATAACCCTTTCCAGCTTTATGTAAATCAAATTCTTGATCATAGATCCTCTGAAAACTTTTTGGCGAGACATGGCTCACATAAGCGTATTCTTCTTGTGCAGAGCAAACTCAAAATGTCTGAGTGGTTTTTATCTCCAAACTCATTTTCTTAACAAGACTCCAGGTATGCTAACACCTGACTCCAATTAGCTTTTTTGAGGTCATTAATTCAAGGGTTCACATACTTTTTCCACTAAGCACTGTGAGGTTTTTATGGTTGCTCTCAATAAAAACATGAAAGGTCAGATTTTTTTTGTGTTATTATTTTAGGCACATTGTATTTGTCAATACTCTTGACTTAGATGAAGATCAGATCACGTTTTATGACAAATTAATGCAGAAAACATAACCATTGCTTGTTTGCTTGGTGGTCTGCGACTTGTGCACCCCAAGCAAACACACAGTGACGGCTGGTAAGGAGACTGACAGGGTCTGTAAGAACTTTATGGGTGCTCATGCGTGTACTTGCACTCCGCAAGCAGGTCACACAACAGCCACAGGTGTTAGTAATGACAGGGGTTTTCGGATTGCTACATACAGAACCCTGAAGTTAACTCCTTCCCTTTAAATGCTTGAAATGCTAAAAGTATTTTTGAATGGATCAAAAAATTACAGTTGATGTTTGAGGCAAACTGGCACAGAACACCTGACCAACACAATCCATTCTCACAGATACCCATGTAAAAACTCTCACAGGGATGATGTGGCGACCCCAGTGTCAAAGGCAATGCAATCAGCAGTCTTACTGAGTTATATAAGGAAACACCACTATTAAAAATAATACTGAGGAGACAATCGGTGATTAATGCCAACAAAGGTATATCAGTAAAAAACACAGAAATCACTTATGGCACCTTGCAAAATTGTTTTTGAACCATGAGGAGCCACAGAGGACTGATATAAGAAAGTCCATGTGGGTGTTAAGTAGGGATAGACCGATTATCGGCGCCAATATTTGGCATTTTGACGCATATCGGCATTTGCCTTTTTTTTTAATCCGACGGCCGATAAGAGATCAATTTAAAACTGGGTTATTTTGGCTCTGATGCAGCCGCACCACTCTGTCTGCAGTCACTACTCTGTCTCCAGCATTGTCCCGCCTGCAGCACCATCTGATTGGTTACATGCAGAGCCACGGCACGGGTAACAGCCAATCAGCAGTGAAAGCTGTGCATGCACAGTGCTCACACACGCTGAACAACTCTGCTTTTTGCACCACAATCTGGTGCTGCTCAATTGGGACTACTAATTGATTTGAGACTCACATTTCTGTGCAAATTTTAAACTTTGATTTATTTACTTTATAAAACTTCAGGAAGGTATTTATTTATTTATTTAAAATTTCAGTTAACTTTATAAGAGATGCTGCACTTTTTGTTTTTGTTTGAACTTAAAACAAAGATAAGTGATAGCTAAAATAAAATTGAAAAATGAAATTTTGGAAAACTTTATTTACTGTAGAAAACTTTAGGGAGCTATTTATTTGTTTAAGTTTTCATTTAACTTTATAAGACATGCTGCTGAGCCTGAGAGCTCCCTGCACTTTTTTTAAAAACAAAGATGTCTATTGTCTAAGATTAAAAAAAAAAACCTTTAACATGTTGCAAATCTGAAAAGCTGTTTAATAAACATATGCTTAAGGGCATTTAAACAAAGTTAAGTGTTGGAGTTTGTATTATTCAAAATTTTGACGCCAATATTTTCACTTTTACTGCAAATGAATATCAGCTCCAAATATCAGTTATCGGCCTCCATGACTACTAATAATCAGTATCGGCCCTGAAAAAAACATATTGGTCTATCTCTCGTGTTAAGCTTTCTTGGAGTTCCACAACATCCCTGTTAATATCCTTCATGCTGACAACTGACCAGCAGGCAGACAGTAGTGATACATGGGGTGCCAGCAGTATCATCTGCCCATTCACACTCAAGGAAAACGTATCACATCTACACATTTTTTAGGTTACACAAGCATATTGATAGACTGGCAGTAAACTCAAGCCCGGCACACACATTTTCTAAATTTTACCCGATTTAGAAAATGTGCATAACCACATACATGATGACTAATAACATTTCACAGTTTTGTTCTTATAGTGTGTAGTGTGCAACAAAAACACCAACATGGCACACCTCAAACAAACAGCTTCTGTCCACCGACAACCAGAATCTCAACTCTCAAAACTTGAAATCTTGCATGGTCGAATATGACTTTACAGTAAATAAACATGGTGGACAACGATGCCTTTTGTCTGTTGTGCTTCCGTATTCAAACGGCTTGCCTCCTGATCGCCCGGTTCCACGTGATAATCAACAGAGTGCATGCTCTTACTGTCTGCCAAATTTTTAACATTACAATTACAAAAACAAAAAATGATGAAGTCATTAAATCCAAAATGCACCCAAGGGCTAGTGAGCATTCTTGTTGAAAAAACTGTTGCATGCAGCCCCTGATTTTGCTATCCCAAACGGAGTTTCAGACAATTCCACAACTACTTAATCTGAAGCATGATGTGGCCCTAGCTCTCTCTGTGATCACTTACTTTAAACGTTGTTGCCATTAAACTGGATCTATGTTTATCTGTCAGATGATGATTATGAACTGGTGATTTTACTGATATATTAGTGTAGTAACCCAGACAGTATTCTTCACCTGGTATCATTTATGACCTATAGTCTAATCACTGTTTTTAAACTAAGGTTTAAGCAGTTGAGACTCAGCAGAGCACAGACTGTCCCACTGTTCATCAGATCCAACAGAAATAGAATGAAGAACAACAGAGAGGACATTTTTGTACTGTTAATGTGAATGGAGAGCTTTAAAAAAAAACAAACTGAAAACACTAGTGCAGGCATGTCATTTTTCTACAATTAGACTAAAAATTATTCCAAAAATGAATTTATTATTTGAATAATGAATGACTAGTCAGTAGGTATAAAATTAAAACATATAAAAATGAATTCCTAAATTAATAATTACATTTCTGAATGCATTTGAAAATGCAGTTTTCAAGGACAAGTTACAAAATTCAAAGCTGAATTAATTTTCGTGCCAGCTTTCTTGTGCAGCATCTAGCAGCCATTAGAAGAGCTATAGCTCAAGGAACATCCCTTTTGCAAATGTTTTGCTAAGATGCAAGCACTATCCTCCAGTGTCTTCAGTAAAGATTATATAAGGTGCCAGACGAGCCAACAAGCCTGGAGTAGTGGAGCCTCCACAGTCAAACTAAACATGCATGCTTTTCATCTCCCTTCTGCCTGTAGAATAGCACCATAGTGTTGTAACAGCCAGGCGGGAATACTCACCGACATCGATGCATGGTCATTGTTGTTATTCTGAGCAGAGACACCCCCATACCAAGCAAAAATGGAAGAGGGGGAGGGAAGGAGGGAAAGGACAGGAAAAGAAATGTGGCAACAATAAATGGACAGGAGGAGGTAAATTCGACTAGCGATATCTTACATGCTTAACAAGTCAACATAATAAAGGAGTAAAACAAATCAGTTACAGCTCTGTTCCAGTAAGAGGGTGTGGATGGGGAGACAAAAGACATTCTTGAAAAACAAGAAATAAAATAAGCTGGAACCAATTCAAGACATGACAAGAGATGTTGGAAAGAAGGGCAGGCAAGTGGCCCACAGCTGAACAGGCTGTCAGCTACCTGGGTAAAAAGACACATTTACTGACCAAGTCCTTCAAACCTTGCTGTCACCAAATGTGCCTTGTCTGGCAGAAGATAATGTCAATGTGTGCAAAAGCTATGA